>NC_133326.1:299247352-299364852 GCF_042186555.1 Aquarana catesbeiana
CACATGACAAAGGAAACCAAGAAGCCTTAGACCCCTCAGCAGGCAGGAGCTTGACCCAGTTAACAGAGTCCAGCTGGGAGGGCGCCCGGGAATCAGCATAGACCAGCTAGGCAGCTGTCAGCAGGTCACCAGTGGCATGCATGGCAGAGGACAGCAATTCACCGGCAGTAGGCATGGCAGAGGACAGCAGGGCAACAGCCGCAGGCATGGCAGAGGACAGCAGAGCACCAGCGGCAGGCATGGCAGAGGACAGCAGGGCAACAGCCGCAGGCATGGCAGAGGACAGCAGGGCACCAGCAGCAGGCATGGCAGAGGACAGCAGGGCACCAGAGGCAGGCATGGCAGAGGACAGCAGAGCACCAGTGGCAGACTGCACCCAATCGGCAGGCAGCATAAAGGCAGACTGCACCCCATCGGCAGGCAGCATAGAGGCAGGCTAAACCCCATCGGCAGGCAGCATGAAGGCCGGCTGAATCCCATCGCAAGCAGCATAGAGGCAGGCTGAACCCCATATGCAGGCTGTGTAGAGGCAGGCTGAACACAATAGACAGGCAGCATAGAGGCAGGCTGGACCCAATCGGTAAGCAGTATGGAGGAAAAATGGACCCCATTGGCAGGCAGCATGGAGGAAGATTGGCCCCAATTGGCAGGCAGCATGGAAGAAGAATATACCCCATCGGCAGGCAGCATGGAAGAAGAATGGACCTCATCAGCAGGCGGCATGGAGGAAGAATGGACCCAATCAGCAGGCAACATGGTGAAAGAATTGATCTCATCAGCAAGCAGCATGGAATCTGGAACTGGCTGAATAATGGTTGAGTCAGCAGTGGATAGTGGCAGGATTGAATGAGCAGGAGAAGACTTCTGTTTCTTTTTTGGTTTGGATATTAGAGTCATGGAAGCAGTTGCATGATGCTGACCAGAGTGTATTGCTGTGTACTGCTGACGGAAAAGTAGTAAACACTACTGTGGAGCAAAGAGAGAGGCGTAAAAAGTAGAGGAGAGGAAGAAGTCTGAGAGGATGCTATGGGTAACGGGACTGCGAGGGGGAGCCTTCAGTGGATTACATGTGGAGAAAGTGTGGTTACTGATAGCAGGGTACTGATCTACAGGAGGCAGGGAATGCTCAGTAGCAGCTGTGGTTGCTAAGGGTAACAAAGGAAGAGATTCTTGATGTTTAGAGGCAGATCTGTATTGGTGCAAATCATATGAACCTGGGGATAGTATTTCTGACCAGGCTTGTAGCAGAGGCTGAACTAAGGTCAGTTTGCATTTCCCTTGGTCGACTAAAGAGTGCACAGCAGTAATACAATCTAACAGCACCTGTTGTGAATAAGCTGAATACTGCTGGCAGGACCGCCATCAGGGAGGGACAGCTGATACAATTGTAAGGGGTCCGAGCATCTGGAGAGGTCTGACCAGGCCAGGAGAAGGCAGGAGCAGGTGAAGGGGAACCATGTTGTGCAGTATAGAAATGATCTCAGCAGCTTCTGCTGCTCTGTTTCATTGAGCTCAGACATTGAGCTCTTTACTGCCACCTCTGGCTACTATGTATATGTGCAGGCCTCGTGTGAGCTGCCTGTACTGTGCTATGTAGTGTGATCGGCTGCAGCTCTTCTGTGTCTCAGCAACATGTCAACTTTGTGGAAACAAGAGCTGGAACTAGGTAGGAGAACCTCCTTTACAAGTAGGGGCACATGAAGGAAAGGGAGTGGGCTGTTTGTTTACAGGGAGAA
The DNA here is from genome assembly GCF_042186555.1 of Aquarana catesbeiana. Taxonomy (NCBI): domain Eukaryota; kingdom Metazoa; phylum Chordata; class Amphibia; order Anura; family Ranidae; genus Aquarana; species Aquarana catesbeiana. The sequence goes on from NC_133326.1 coordinate 299,249,089, forward strand.
GCCAGAGTTTTGTGTGTTTACAGATGTGTATATGTGGGGGGACTGACATATATACAGTAGTGAGGGGGGCTGACATATATACAGAAAAACAGAAAAAAGGCAGCGCCGCTCTAAGGGTAGTAGATTAGTAAAACAAGGCTTTAATAATGTAAAATGTGCACTCACATTTGAGTATTAAAAACAGGCATGAGTTAGTTCTCCTAAGCATTGCAGAGTCTCATCTGGTTCCAGCTGGGCTGTGGTGGGGTCAGACCCCGGCTGCTTCCGGTGGTGTCCGTAGCTCCGAGGCATGGGATTCCATGGGGAGCGGGGGGCGTGCCCATAGTGCTCGCGTTCGGAGCATGCGTGCTCCTTCGTCAGGCGTGGGTATCAGCCATGATTGATGTTGGTTATATAGGGAGAGAGGAGGGGGGGGAAGGGGCGGTGTCCAAGAGTGATTGGCCAGGCAGCATTGGTGCGTGTCTAACACACGCCAGCAGGAACAAGTGTGGGAGGGTAAAAAGATGAGATGATAATGTCGCCCGTAAGCGCAGAGAGAATAATTATCAGAGGGGAGAATGAAAAGTGGAAAAAAGGGGAAGTAAGTAAAAAAGAAGGATTAGAGATTGAATAAATGGATAAAAAGTGATAAAAAATGATAAAAAATAGAAAACAAGAGAGTAAGAAAAAATATATACAAAATATATAAAAAATATTAACATAGAAAATAAATAGAATAAAAAATATAAAAATTATTAACATTATAATAAGGAAGAATATGAAGTGAGAGAAAAAAAAAAATAGAAGGGATGGGTGGGAGGAATGCGAGTCATATATGTGCGCATACAACTACCATGTATCAGGCATATGTGCGCACTTGCATGTATGTATGCATACATGCGTGCGCATGGCAAAATTACATGTGGAATGTAGTAATAATGATAGTGGGTGAGAGCGGGGAGTATTGGAACTGGAGTATACTAACAAAGAAGTATTGGCGGTATAGCCTGAGTAGATGGGGTAACTGTGGAAGAAAGAAATGTCATGGGGTGGTGGGGGGCGGGGGGCACTAAGCAAAGCTGGATGGAGGGAGTGGTGGTATGTGGATGGTATGAAGGTATGGGACTGACGCACCTATAGGGTATTGTAATAAAAATGTGTGTAAGAATAGGGAATATGCAGGTAGGCTGTGAAATGAAGGAAAAAAGAAAAAAAAATTATATATAAAGGAGGGAGGGGACTGATATATATACAGGAGTGAGGGGAGCTGACATATACAGGTGTGAGGAGAGGGGCTGAGTGCATACAGGTGTGAGGAGGGGGACTGACATACAGTGGGGACGGAAAGTATTCAGACCCCTTTACATTTTTCACTCTTTGCTATATTGCAGCCATTTGCTAAAATCATTTAAGTTCATTTTTTTTCCTCATTAATGTACACAGAGCACCCCATATTGACAGAAAAACACAGAATTGTTGACATTTTTGCAGATTTATTAAAAAAGAAACACTGAAATAGCACATGGTCCTAAGTATTCAGACCCTTTGCTGTGACACTCATATATTTAACTCAGGTGCTGTACATTTCTTCTGATCATCCTTGAGATGGTTCTATACCTTCATTTGAGTCCAGCTGTGTTTGATTATACTGATTGGACTTGATTAGGAAAGCCACACCCCTGTCTATATAAGACCTTACAGCTCACAGTACATGTCAGAGCAAATGAGAATCATGAGGTCAAAGGAACTACAAAGAGCTCAGTGACAGAATTGTGGCAAGGCACAGATCTGGCCAAGGTTACAAAAAAATTTCTGCTGCACTTAAGGTTCCTAAGAGCACAGTGGCCTCCATAATCCTTAAATGGAAGACGTTTGGGACAACCAGAACCCTTCCTAGAGCTGGCCGTCCGGCCAAACTGAGCTATCGGGGGAGAAGAGCCTTGGTGAGAGAGGTAAAGAAGAACCCAAAGATCACTGTGGCTGAGCTCCACAGATGCATTCGGGGGATGAGAGAAAGTTGTAGAAGGTCAACCATCACTGCAGCCCTCCACCAGTCGGGGCTTCATGGCAGAGTGGCCCGATGGAAGCCTCTCCTCAGTGCAAGACACATGAAAGCCCGCATGTGTCATGAAAGCCCGCAAGTTTGATAAAAAAAACACCTGAAGGACTCCAAGATGGTGAGAAATAAGATTCTCTGGTCTGATGAGACCAAGATAGAACTTTTTGGCCTTAATTCTAAGCGGTATGTGTGGAGAAAACCAGGCACTGCTCATCACCTGTCCAATACAGTCCCAACAGTGAAGCATGGTGGTGGCAGCATCATGCTGTGGGGGTGTTTTTCAGCTGCAGGGACAGGATGACTGGTTGCAATCGAGGGAAAGACGAATGCGGCCAAGTACAGGGATATCCTGGACGAAAACCTTCTCCAGAGTGCTCAGAACCTCAGACTGGGCCGAAGGTTTACCTTCCAACAAGACAATGACCCTAAGCACACAGCTAAAATAACGAAGGAGTGGCTTCACAACAACTCCGTGACTGTTCTTGAATGGCCCAGCCAGAGCCCTGACTTAAACCCAATTGAGCATCTCTGAAGAGACCTAAAAATGGCTGTCCACCAACGTTTACCATCCAACCTGACAGAACTTGAGAGGATCTGCAAGGAGGAATGGCAGAGGATCCCCAAATCCAGGTGTGAAAAAACTTGTTACATCTTTCCCAAAAAGACTCATGGCTGTATTAGATCAAAAGGGTGCTTCTACTAAATACTGAGCAAAGGGTCTGAATACTTAGGACCATGTGATATTTTTCTTTTTTAATAAATCTGTAAAAATGTCAACAATTCTGTGTTTTTGAACTTAACTGATTTTAGCAAATGGCTGCAATATAACAAAGAGTAAAAAATTTAAGGGGTCTGAATACTTTCCGTCCCCACTGTATACAGGTGTGAGGAGAAGGGCTGATGCATACAGTGTGTACAGGAGTGAGGGGGGGCTGACATATACAGTTCTGCTAAAAAAAACTCTTAAGGACAGCAATCACATGAAACCATTTATTATCACATAGTTTTTTGGATTCTTTTTAAATCATAGAAACCACCCAAATGGCCCTGATAAAAAGTTTACATACCCTGGAATGTTTGGCCTTGGTACAGACACAGAAGGTGGCACACACAGGTTAAAATGGCAATTAAAGGTTAATTTCCCACATGTGTGGCTTTTTAAATCACAATTAGTGTCTGTGTATAAATAGTCAATGAGTTTGTTAGCTCTCACATGGATGCACTAAGCAGGCTAGACACTGAGCCATGAGGAGGTAGAAAAAAAAAACAGTCAAAAGACCTGCGTAACAAGGTAATTAAACTTTACAAAGATGGAAAAGGATATAAAAAGATATCCAAAGCCTTGAATATACCAGTCAGTACTGTTCAACCACTTAATAAGAAGTGGAGAATTTGGGAATCTCTTGATACCAAGTCAAGGTCAGGTAGATCACAGGTAACCTCAGGAGAAATACGGAGTGCTCTGGAAAAAGATGGTGTGGTTATTTTTAAGGAGCACAATACGATGAGACTGAGATACGAGAAGCCTTTACTGTACAAGTTCCACAAAAAAGCCTGGTTACAATATGCCCAACAACACCTTGACATGCCTCATTGGCTTTTTTGTGGCATTGGCGCATTAAAGGCTTCCTTCTGGTAGCTCAACCATGCAGATCTTTTTTGTTCAAGTATTGTTGAATCATGCTCCTTAACCACTTGTCGACCAGCTTCTGTACATATACAGCGGTAGGTTGGCTCTCCTGTTCAAATCACCGTATATGTACGGCTGCTCCTTTAGCAGGCTTGCACGCTGGGGGACCCAATGCGCGTGGCCTGCGCTAACTAGGGAACACATTTAACCCCTTGATCGTCCCCTATTGTTAACCCCTTCCCTGCCAGTGACATTTACACAGTAATCAGTGCATTTTTATAGCACAGATCGCTGTATAAATGTCAGTGGTCCCAAAAATGTGTCAAAAGTGTCTGATCTGTCCGCCACAATGTCGCAGTCCCGCTAAAAATTGCAGATCACCTTTATTACTAGTAAAAAAAATAATATTAATAAAATTGTCATAAAAATACCATAAATTTATCCCCTATTTTGTAGACGCAAAAACTTTTCCACAAAGCAATCAATATACGCTTATTGGGATTTTTTTTACCAAAAATATGTAGAAGAATATATATTGGCCTAAAATGATGAAGACATTTTTTTTTAATTTTTTTTTTGTATATTTATTATAACAAAAAGTAAAAAATATTGTTTTTTTTTCAAAATTGTCACTCTTTTTTTGCGTCGCAGTGCTGTATTGCAAAAAATGGCCTGGTCATGAAGGGAGCAAATTCTTCCGGGGCTGAAGTGGTTAAAAACAACCACACTGTCTTTTTGGAGAGCAGCCTTTATTTCTCCTGCGGTTACCTGTGGGCTTTTCTTTGTATTCTGAGCAATTCTTCCGCCAGTTGTGGCTGCAATCTTTCTTGGTCTAGCTAACCTTCGCTTGGTATCAAAAGAGCCCCCAATTTTCCACTTCTTAATAGGTGATTAAACAGTACTGACTGGCATATTCAAGGCTTTGGATATCTTTTTCCATTTTCTTTCCATCTTTGTAAAGTTTCATTGCCTTGTTACGCAGGTCTTTTGACTGTTCTTTTCTACCTCCTCATGGCTCAGTGTCTAGCCTGCTTAGTGCATCCATGTGAGAGCTAACAAACTCATTGACTATTTATACACAGACACTAATTGTGATTTAAAAAGCCACAAATGTGTGAAATTAATCTTTACTTGCCAATTTAACCTGTGTGTGCCACCTTCTGTGACTGTACCAAGGCCAAACATTCCAGGGTATGTAAACTTTTTATCAGGGCCATTTAGGTGATTTCTGTTATTATGATTTAACAAGGATCCAAAAAACTATGTGATAATACATGGCTTCATGTGATTGCTATCCTTAAATAAAAGAATTTTTTTTTTTGGCATGTTCAGTCATTTTTCAATATTAATGCCAACATTTTACAATTTTTGCCAGGGTATGCAAACTTTTGAGCATGACTGTATGCAGGTGTGAGGGGGGTGGGGTGAATGTGTATAGGTGTGAGGAGGGGGGCTGACATATACAGGTTTGAGGAGAGGAGCTGAGTGTGTACAGGTGGGAGGAGGGGGGCTGACATATACAGGTGGGAGGAGAGGAACTGAGTGTGTACAGGTGTGAGGAGGTGGGCTGACATATACAGGTGTAAGGAGAGGGGCTGATGCATACAGTGTGTATAGGAGTGAGGGGGGGCTGACATATACAGTTCTGCTAAAAAAAACTCTTTTAAGGACAGAAATCACATGAAACCTTTTATTATCACATAGTTTTTTGGATTCTTTTTAAATCATAGAAACCACCCAATATACATATACAGGTGGGAGGAGAGGAGCTGAGTGCATACAGGTGTGAGGAGGGGGGCTGACATATATGCAGGTGTGAGGGGGGTGCTGAGTGCGTACAGGTGTGAGGGGGGTGCTGAGTGCGTACAGGTGTGAGGAGGGGGGCTGACATATACAGGTGCGAGGAGAGGAGCTGAGTGCGTACAGGTGTGAGGAGGGGGGCTGACATATATGCAGGTGTGAGGGGGGTGCTGAGTGTGTACAGGTGTGAGGGGGGCTGATATATACACAGGAGTGAGGGGGGCTGAGTACATACAGGTGTGAGGAGAGGGGCTGAGTGCTTACAGGTGTGAGGGGGGGGGGCTGATGCTTACAGTGTGTACAGGAGTGAGGGGGGCTGACATATATTCAGGTGTAAGGGGGGTGCTGAGTGTGTACAGGTGTGAGGGGGGCTGACATATACATAGGAGTGAGGGGGGCTGAGTGCACATAGGTGTGAGGAGAGGGGCTGAGTGCTTACAGGTGTGAGGAGGGGGGCTGATGCTTACAGTGTGTACAGGAGTGAGGGGGGCTGACATATATGCAGGTGTGAGGGGGGCTGAGTGCGTACAGGTGTGAGGAGGGGGCTGACATATAACGGTGTGAGGAGAGGAGCTGAGTGCAAACAGGTGTGAGGAGGGGGGCTGAGTGTGTACAGGTGTGAGGGAGGCTGACATATACATAGGAGTGAGGGGGGCTGAGTGCACATAGGTGTGAGGAGAGGGGCTGTGTGCTTACAGGTGTGAGGAGGGGGGCTGATGCTTACAGTGTGTACAAGAGTGAGGGGGGCTGACATATATGCAGGTGTGAGGGGGGGCTGAGTGCGTACAGGTGTGAGGAGGGGGCTGACATATAACTGTGTGAGCAGAGGAGCTGAGTGCATACAGGTGTGAGGAGGGGGGCTGACATATATGCAGGTGTGAGGGGGGTGCTGAGTGCGTACAGGTGTGAGGGGGGTGCTGAGTGCATACAAGTGTGAGGGGGCTGACATATACACAGGAGTGAGGGAGGGACTGAGTGCGTACAGGTGTGAGGAGAGGGGCTGAGTGCGTACAGGTGTGAAGAGGAGGGCTGATGCATACAGTATGTACAGGAGTGAGGGGGGCTGACATATTTGCAGGTGTGAGGGGGGTGCTGAGTGCGTACAGGTGTGAGGGGGGTGCTGAGTGTGTACAGGTGTGAGGGAGGCTGACATATACATAGGAGTGAGGGGGGCTGAGTGCACATAGGTGTGAGGAGAGGGGCTGTGTGCTTACAGGTGTGAGGAGGGGCGCTGATGGTTACAGTGTGTACAAGAGTGAGGGGGGCTGACATATATGCAGGTGTGAGGGGGGGCTGACAGATAACTGTGTGAGCAGAGGAGCTGAGTGCATACAGGTGTGAGGAGGGGGGCTGACATATATGCAGGTGTGAGGGGGGTGCTGAGTGCGTACAGGTGTGAGGGGGGTGCTGAGTGCATACAGGTGTGAGGGGGGCTGACATATACACAGGAGTGAGGGAGGGGCTGAGTGCGTACAGGTGTGAGGAGAGGGGCTGAGTGCGTACAGGTGTGAAGAGGAGGGCTGATGCATACAGTATGTACAGGAGTGAGGGGGGCTGACATATTTGCAGGTGTGAGGGGGGTGCTGAGTGCGTACAGGTGTGAGGGGGGTGCTGAGTGTGTACAGGTGTGAGGGAGGCTGACATATACATAGGAGTGAGGGGGGCTGAGTGCACATAGGTGTGAGGAGAGGGGCTGTGTGCTTACAGGTGTGAGGAGGGGGGCTGATGCTTACAGTGTGTACAAGAGTGAGGGGGGCTGACATATATGCAGGTGTGAGGGGGGGGCTGACATATAACTGTGTGAGCAGAGGAGCTGAGTGCATACAGGTGTGAGGAGGGGGGCTGAAATATATGCAGGTGTGAGGGGGGTGCTGAGTGCGTACAGGTGTGAGGGGGGTGCTGAGTGCATACAGGTGTGAGGGGGGCTGACATATACACAGGAGTGAGGGAGGGGCTGAGTGCGTACAGGTGTGAGGAGAGGGGCTGAGTGCGTACAGGTGTGAAGAGGAGGGCTGATGCATACAGTATGTACAGGAGTGAGGGGGGCTGACATATTTGCAGGTGTGAAGGGATGCTGAGTGTGTACAGCTGTGAGGGGGGTGCTGAGTGCGTACAGGTGTGAGGGGGGGACTTATATACAGGAGTGGGGGGGGGCTGAGTGCGTATAGGAGTGAGGGGGCTGACATATATGCAGAAGTGAGGGGGGGTGCTGACTGCGTACAGATGTGAGCGGGGGCTGAGTGCGGATTCAGTGAGATGCCCCGTGGGTAGGCTCTGGGGAATGTTGGTGCTCAGGCTAGGCGGGGGGGGGTGGGCAGGGCAGTCCTAAAGCTGTGTTAAGGGCCCAAAAATTTCTGATGGCTGCCCTGACTGCTGGAGAAAGGAACCTGTACAATTTTCTAGCAGCCATCCCAGAAATTCAACCTGAAACCTACTTAAGGGAGGAGTGAAAACATCATGGCCCTAAGAGGTAAGCGGAAATAACAATTCAGAACAGACCTGAACCAAAGGCTGAATTTCAATAATGAAAACCTGCCCTCATCAACCAAAACATGTGCTGTCAGAATGCTTCCCAACAGTTCCTCACCAGTGAGATCCTGCCAAAATGAGCGACAAAAATCTTAATTTCCTAATGCAAGTTGCCCATGACAAATAGCTCCCCACACGCCTTGTGCTGTTACAGAAAACATTAGGCCCAAGCAGTGTTGCATGACAGAGTGGCATCACCGCTCATCTGGTATCTCATATCATTCGGCACAGGGGATTTTGGTGCCAGCTTTGACAGAGAAAGAAGCAGTAAAGGGGGGCGCTGGCAAGCTGATTGCCAGTGGGTCAGTGCACCCACACACTGTCACTGTTTCTTTGCCCTGAATAGTTGAGGAAATTGGAAAAATAGCGGTGGACCTGTAGAATTATCTCACTGGTTTTTGCCATCCTAAAGTATTGATGTTGATGTAAATGATCTGGTTCCTGGGCAGGCAGCTTCTACAACCCCAGAGGATCTCCACAATCTTAATGGCTTAAAGTATAATGAAACAAAAATTTTAATAAAGCTCCACACCACTGCTATAAGGTCCAACTATATTCCAATACAAGTCTGGAGGACAATCCAAAAAAGGTAGCCTCAAGTTGATTGAAACAATGTAAACAAATCAGAAGTGACCTGAATATACAATGGTATTTTTCCAGTGTGAATTATAAGCAAAGGCCTTTCATCAGCTTGTTTGGCAGTCCAGCTTTTAGTATAGCAAATCAGCCTCTTTGCCCCCATTTGCCCAGTATGAATGTACATGCAGTATCACAATAGCTTTCTACATTTTTTTTATAAACACGCCCCTTGGTGTATGTAAACCCTATAACAATGAACTTATTCTATTTTCTCCCTTGTGATCTGTTACATATACTATTGAAAGAGTTTTGTTATATCTGTTAGATAAGTCACAAAACATCTGTCAATCATGTCAGAAATTTGTCAGCTGAGGACTTCCCGTGCTCTACTCTTATCGGTTAACATTGTTCCTAGCCCTCTGTGTGGACTACAAAACACTACATCCCTATGTTATAAAGAAGAGGAGAAAGTGAGGTATTCTGCAGTCCAAAGGTGACAACTCTGCTTCTCTATATATACAGTGAGGGTTGACATTCTAGGACAGAAAGTGTGTTACAGGTAGGATCGCCAGATTAAAATAAAGGGAAAAAAGCCTGAAAAGGCAATACAAATGCACCACATCTAAAGACTGGTAATTTGCAATATATTATGTTTTTGTTTTTGGGTTTAGATATGGTTTAAAAATAATTGTTTTTTGGTGATGGTCACTTAAAAAGTAACTCTGTTACTAAAGCAGACCTCGTGTTGCCTCCAATAGTGCATTCTAGCAGTAGCTTTTAAAGACTCGTGCACAGGACAGCCTCCACAAATCAGGGACATTCTGATATTGTCCGCAGATGGCATAATTGCACTTGGAGCAGTTTTCTGTAATTAGGGACTAATGTGTGTCCCTAGATGAGAGACTTCCTGTCCACAGTTGCTCAGAAGCCCTTGGCCATACCCAACATAGAAATGCCCTGCTAGGGCAGCGTATGGCCCTAATCAGCCATGCGCATGAGCCCTATTATAGAAGTTACATGACCAAAGAGATGAGAGCTTATATAAAAGGGTATCTTCTTCTTTATATAAAAGGGTATTTCTAAGAAATAGAGTGGGGAGAATGAATCAGGCCAAGCCAAAGTTTGGCCCAAACATCGACTGTTCGCCCGTTCGACAAACACCCACATTTTCAAGGGGCGCTCGGCGGGATATTTGCCCTTCAGTGCCCCACAGTGCACTGCAAGCAGTGCATTCTAGGGCCCTAATTGGATGAAGCAATGCACCTGACCGCTGGGCAGGTGCAAGGCTTTGTCCAATCAGGGCACAGAGCACTGCAAGAGCCCTGATTTGACAAAATCATAATGACTTTGCCCAATCATGGCTCAATCTCATAGTCCCACCCCACACTACAAAAGGTCCCTTCCCACAGGAAGCATTTGCAGTGTGTTGTTGGAGCTGAAATAGATAGAGCAGGGCTCAGTTTTCTACTAGCGAGTTAGTGTGTTAACTTATTGTTAGAGTGTAAAGTGTTAGTGTAGTGTTAGTATAGTGTGAGTATAGTGTGTCAGTATAGCGTAGTGTGTCAGTATAGTGTGAATATACTGTGTGAGTGTAGTGTAGTGCAGAGGTCAGCAACCTTTTTTCCACTTAAGGCCCAGATTCAATGTATGTGAATGCATGGAGGGCCACATTCACCTGCTAATAAATGAAGGTAACATTACACAGCCCCCTTTACATTACACAGCCCCCCGCACCTCTGGACCCGTTTACATTACACAGCCCCCAATTCTGATCACTTTTATTGCTGTCAGAAGGAATGTACACATCCCTTGTGACAGTAATAGGCAGTGATGGGTACTCTTTATGGAGGGATCTGGGGTCTATAAGACCCCGAATCCCTCCTTTGCACTTAAAAGCATTTAAAACGCCAAGTTTGGCTTTTTTGAATACTGCCATTTTTAAAAATTTAGCGCCTTTAAGTCTTCTGTAAACCGGAATGTCATGACATCACGTCCGGGTTACTAGATCCTAGATCTGATCGAAGCCGATTCTGGCTTTGTCTGGGTCTCCAGGCCAGCCAGCGGATGAGCCAGCTGGTCGCTCAGGCCTCCCTGTGGGATGGGAGAGCCCGGGCGAGCCGCGGAAGGAGGCCGGAGGGGGGGCATCCCTTCCCGCTGCTTGGGATAACAGCCGAGCGTCTTCTTAGCCGCATGGGTTGTTATCCCAAGGAAGCCAACCCCTGGCTCTAAAAAATGGTACTGGGGTAATGCTTGCAGCTGCATGCATCACCCCAGTACAACCCCTTCAAGTCGAGGCCACATATTTGTGTACGGTCGGCGTGAGGGGGTTAAAATGTCCACTGGGTGCATGTGAATAAATCACGGATCGGACATTTAGCGGCAGCGGTCCAGGTGCGGCCCATGGCCCATAGGTTGCCGACCCCTTGTGCAGCGTCTCAGTATCGCGTGTAAGTATAGTCACTATACTGACACACTACACTATACTATAGTGTGAGTATAGTGTTGTGTGTGAGTATAGTGTAGTGTGTCAGTATAGTGTGAGTGTAGTGTAGTGTGTCAGTATAGTGTGAGTATAGTGTGTCAGTATAAAGTGAGTATAGTATAGTGTCAGTGTAGTTTGTTAGTTTAGTGCAGTGTTTAGCACATAGCATTACTTAAAATGTAGCACTGTATACCTTTTTTTTTTTTTGCTGCATTTTTTTCTTTTTATCCCCTGTCTGCCCCCTTTTCTTTTTTTTTTATGTCAGCCACAGTTTTTCTGACTGCGACGCTGGTGTTTCCCCTTTTTAATTTTTTTAATAGTTTTTACATTACTGTCAGTGTCAGTCCTCAATTTAACCACTTGCCAACCACCCGCCACAGATGTACTGCGGCAAGGTGGCTCGGCTGCGCAAATCGGGGAACCGGTACGGCCATTCGTGCACTAGCTTTCGTCGGCGCTCCGTTTGGCCAGTGGGGGAGCCAACAAGCGGGTCCAGCAGGCTCAAAGTCTGCCGGCGGCCCGCGATCGTTCCCCACAGAGACAGAATGGGGATCTGCTAAAGTAAACAAGGCAGATCTCCGTTCTGCCAGGGGATGACACTGAGATCCAGGGCAGCCATCAGAAATTTTTGGGCCCCTTACACAGCTTTAGGCCTGGCCCCCCCCACCGAGCCTGACCACCAACATTTCCCAGGGCTTGCCCATGGGCCATCCTACCAAATCCTCACGCTGGCCCCCCCACCTGTACATACACACTCAGCCCCCTCAATCCGGTATATGTCAGGCCCCCACTCACCTGTATATATGCCGGCCCCCCACACACCTGTATATATGCTAGCCCCCCACACACACACACCTGTATATATGTCAGCCCCCTCACACCTGTATATATGTCAGCCCCCACACACATCTGTATATATGCTAGCCCCCCCCCACACACACACCTGTATATATGTCAGACCCCCCACACACCTGTATATATGTCAGCCGCCCTCACCCCTGTATATATGTCAGCCCCCACAAACCTGTATAAATACCAGCCACCCCCACACACACACACTTGTATACAGTGGCGGCTGGTGCTCCAAATTTTTGAGGGTGGCGCAAACAAACTGAAAAATTCAGGAAAGAAACATCAATTGAAGCCTCACTGTGCCCATCAATTGTAGCCACTGTGCCATCAAACGCAGCCACTGTGCCAATCAATTGCAGCCACAGTGCCATCAAACACAGCCACTGTGCCCCATCAAACGCAGCCACTGTGCCCATCAAACGCAGCCACGGTGCCCATTCATTGCAGCCACTGTGCCCATCAAATGCAGCCATTGTGCCATCAAATGCTGCCACTGTGCCCATCAAATGCTGCCACTGTGCCCATCAAACGCTGCCACTGTGCCCATCAAATGCCGACACTGTGCCCATCAAATGCTGCCACTGTGCCCATCAAATGCCCATTTAAACGTTAACACTGTGACCCCCCCCTGCCATCTCGCTGTCTGCTCGCCACTTACCCTATCTCGGTGGGGCAGTGGGTGACAGCTGCGAGCTGTGTCCTCCATGCATTGCCTCTCCTTCTCCTGATAGGCATCCAATCACAGCACCTGTCGCTTTAGCCAATCAGGTGACAGGTAACACACCCGCGCTTATTGGCGGAGAGGCGGTTCAGTGTTAGAAAGGGAATATTCATTCACTGTTCTAACACACCTGGGTGAACTGCAAGCGCAATGCTCTGCGCTCGCATTTCACCTTTTTTGAAGCCTATTAGAGCATATGGCTCTAATCAGGTGCTTCGAAAATACACCCCGCCACTATAAATTAGGCGCCCGGCGTCTGAAAAGCGGCCTGATGCCTGAATAGGGGGTGTCTACAGCGGCCATAGATAGATTCATGCAAAGCAATGCATGAATCTATCCATGATACATAGAGGTGGGTGGCTGGAGAGAGGGGGTGGCACCCGAGCACCAATGCCTATATATATGGCAGCCCCCCACATACACAAATCTGTAAACACACAAGGCTCTGGCCCCTTCCTGTACACAAACAGCCCCCCTCCCTTTCCCACACAGCCCCTACTTGTAAAGAATTTCGTCCTACCTGGTCCCAGCTCGTTTTCACAAAGCTGACATGTTGCTCACACAGAAAAGCCCAGTACACGAGGGGTGCACATGCACATAGTAGCAAGAGGTGACAGTAAAGAGCTTGATGTCTGAGCTCAATGCCACAGAGAGCACACGCTCTGAGATTGTTTCTGTAATGCACAGCATGGCTCCCTTTCACCCATCCTGCCTTCTTCTGGCCCGGGCGGGCCCCTCTGGCCCCTTACAGTTGTAACGGCTGTACCCCCCTGATGGCGGCCCTGCTGAGATCTGTCTTCCTGCTAAGCAGGAAGACGGATCTGTGTGTTTCCCCAGTCACATAGTCCCCCATACAGTTGTAAAACACAAACAGGGAACACATTTAACCCCTTGATCGCCAGTGTCATTAGTACAATGTCAGTTCTTATTTTTAGCACTGATCACTGCAATAATGTCACTGGTTCCCAAAAAAGTGTAAAAAATGTCAGGTATCCGATCTGTCCACTGCAGTGTCGCAGTCCCGCTAGAAATCACTGATCACCGCCATTACTAGTAAAAATAAATAGATAAAAATGCCATAAATCTATCCCCTATTTTGTAGACGCTATAGCCTGGAATCCAGCGTGCTTTCCAAATGGGCATTCAGTGCTGCTGGAGGTTTTGTGACAGATAAAACAGCGTGTCTGTCGAAAGACTCCGTTGACCAGCTGACATTTGTCAAAATGAATCAGTCCTAGATTAGCAGCAGCTATCAAGCCGATGTCACTGATTAATTATTTTTGGGGTCTTTAATCCCTGCAAGACTGTCTAGGCTGCCTAGCTTTGTGGGTGTTAATTTTATCTTGAAGTCATTTTTTGGGATAGGTTTCATGGGCACAATTAACACCCAAGGACCAATTTTTCCAAACCTGTTTGACAGGTGCATATAATTAAGATTTTTTACAGCAAGGCCAACTCTTTCATCAAGAGTACCTCTTTAGGGTTACAATGTGAAGGCACCACCAACACCCAAAGCCCCATTTTTCTCCAACTGTTTGACAGGGGCATATTATTTCAAATTTTTGCAGCAAGGCCAATTCTTGTTTTCATTAAGAGTACCTCTATAGGGCTACAGTGTGAAGGCGCCACCAATACCCAAAGACCAATTTTTCTGCAACTGTTTGACAGGGCATAACATTTAATTTTTTTACAATAAGGCAAATTCTTGCTTTCATCAAGAGAACCTCTATAGCAGTGGTTCTCAACTCCGGTCCTCAGGGCCCACTAACAGGCCAGGTTTGCAAGATAACTGAAATACATCACAGGTGACATCATTTGCTGCTCGGTGATTGCAGTATTCTAGTCTGCATCTCCCCAAGGTAATACTTAAAATCTGGTCTGTTGGTGGGTCCTGAGGACTGGAGTTGAGAACCACTGCTCTATAGGGTTATGGTGTGAAGGCGCCACCAAGACCCAAGGACCAATTTTTCCGCAACTGTTTGACCGAGGCACAAAATTAAATTTTTTTACAAAAAGGGGAAAACTTGCTTTCATCAAGAGTACCTCTATGAGGTTAGGGTGTGAAGGCACCACCAACACGTAAAGATCAATTTTTCCACAACTGTTTGACCGGGGCATAAAATTTACATTTTATGCAGCAAGGCCAATTCTTGCTTTCATCAAGAGTACCTCTATAGGGTTACGGTGTGAAGGCACCACCAACACCCAAAAAACAATTTTTCCACACCTGTTACTTCTATGCAAAGTCTGCGAAAGAGACACCAGACTTTATTAAAAAAAATGTTATTCTAGGCCTGAGTGTACTATAATTTGGCTTCTTCACATAAGGCTTGCTCACTGCTCACTGTGGTGAAAAACTTTATTTCCATTCAAAGTCTGCCAGAGAGACACCGGAATTTATCCAAAAAAATCTCTATTCTTGTCCCAAGTGCACTAAATTGTGGTCTCATCACACAGACTGGCTCTCCAAGCCGCTGTTTACAAAATAAAGAAAGTTTGCAGGGAAAAATCTATTTAAATGTCATTTTTTTTCTTTAAAAATGTCAGTTTTGCTACAGCAGGTTCCATACATGGTACAGCTGCGTCACTTTACAGGCACTATATTTAAAGGAATTTTTCAATTTTATTATTTCACTTTAAGCATCATTAAAATCACTGCTACTTTAAAAACTATATTTTTAAACTTTTTTTTGCATTAATACATGTCCCCCTGGGCAGTATGCAGGCCCCCATACCTTTTGTATGGCCAATAACTTGCATATAAGCCTTCAAAATGGGGACTTTTGATTTTTCAAGTTTGGGTCCCATAGACTTTATTAGAGTTTGCGGTTTGGGTCAGAAATGTTGCAATGTTTGAGAGTTCTGGTGCAAACAATCCTTAGCTAAAGAGCTGCAGTTACCCCATACATAAAGCCATGTGGGTACATTTTATAGAACTGATACTTAAACTCTAATCCTATAGGAAATACATGCGTACCAAATAAACTGCTTAACAATCTTTGAAAAAGTTTCTATATTTTATTAGTGAAATGTCTGTTTAGTACATAATATTTTTACCCATGTGCTCACATATAATGAAAAAAAGACTCTTCTCCATTAATTAGTAATGACAAACTGGCAGCCTTCCAAAACCTGCGCTAGTACTCTTCTAGAAATATAAAACATAATTTTTTATTTTTTAGGTTTAATTGAGGATTTCATTGAAGGTAAAGTTTAGACTAATACAAAAGCAGTACTGTTATATTACTGCTGGCAAACTTGGCACAACCAGTACTTTAGGGAGGTTAACAGGCAAATGTGTGTCAGTTGTGCTAACAGCAAAAAGAAAATACCTACAATTCAATCAGTTACTATGCCCTGAATTTTATAAACGTTCTCACAATCTGGATTCTCTTGTTGCCTTTTACATGTAAAGTGTTATCTTACGCACTACTGGTGTGCTCACCAGCCAGTGTTTTTCAGTTATGTGGCCTTTCTTTCTTCTTAATTTAGATCTTTACTTAACAAGAAAAATAAATTGGGTAACAGGAAGGCTTTTTATTGAAGAAGAGGACCCCCCCACCCTATCTCTAATCCCCCCCACCAGCTAAGATTTCTCCTCTCTTACTGTTCTGGTGTCAACCCAAAATTTGAAGTTCTCTCTCTGGTAAAAACCTGACAGGTGTTCTAATCCTTCTCCACTCTATCTGGAATTAATAAAAAAGTTTTGCCTTTAGTGCAACCTACTTTATCCTACTGCCAAGCACTCACAGTAAATATACTGTGACCGGGCGGCAGGTGCAGGCTTGGCAGTGTACATGTACATTGCTGGCTAGCTTCTGGGTTTGGGACATGACTCTGTGATTGAACACAGCATGTGTTTTGCAGCAGATTACAGCCAATGATTTTGACTGAAACCTGCTGATTGGCCTTATCCAAACAAATAGTTCTGTGTTTACAAACAAACAGAACTCTGAGTACAGATAACAGTGATCTGGCTGTTTCTTCTTCCTGAAAAGCAGGGAGAAAAAACAGCCAGATTAGAAAGAACCCTTTCACACTGGGTCCGCTCCGCGTTAGTGGTAAAGCGCTGCTAGCGGCCGAAGAAAGGGTTAAAAGCGCCTAAAAAGTGCAGCTGCCAAAGCGCTATTCAGGCGCTTTGGCAGCGCTGCCCATGCATTCCAATGAGCAGGGGTGGTGTATACACCATTCCTCCACAGACCCAAAGATGCTGCTTGCAGGACTTTTTCTAATGTCCTGCAAGTGCACCGCCCCAGTGTGAAAGCACTTGGGCTCTCACACTGGAGCTGCAGGGGAGGTGTTTTTCAGGCACTTTACAGGCGCTATTTTTAGCCCAAAAGCACCTGAAAACGCCCCAGTGTGAAAGGGATCTAAGTACGCTAAAAGCAGCACACATTACATACATTACACTTGTTAGGTACACAGTTAACCACTTGATTGCCCCTAGATGTTAACCCCTTCTCAGGCCAGTGTCATTAGTACAGTGTCAGTGTACAGTGTTATCACTGTATTAATGTCACTAACAACATCATTGTCAGCTAGTGACCCTCCCAGCCAGTGTCGATTAGCACCAGATTGCCTGCCACACTATCACAGTCACACTTTAAGACGTTGATCACAGCCATTACAGTATAGCGTCTATAGCTGTGTAAAATCCAGTATACAGTTGTGCTCATAAGTTTACATACCCTGGCAGAATTTAAGATTTCTTGGCCATTTTTCAGAGAATATGAATGATAACACAAAAACTTTTCTTCCACTCATGGTTAGTGTTTTGCTGAAGCCATTTATTATCAATCAACTGTGTTTACTCTTTTTAAATCATAATCCCAACAGAAACTACCCAAATGACCCTGATCAAAAGTTTACATACCTCAGTTCTTAATACTGTGTATTTATTTTTATTTTATTTCAGGTACTTATATAGCGCCGTCAATTTACGCAGCACTTTACATATATATTATACATTCACATCAGTCCCTATACCCTCAAGGAGCTTACAATCTAAGGTCCCTAACTCACATTCATACCTATACTAGGGCCAATTTAGACAGGATCCAATTAACCTACCAGCATGTCTTTGGAGTGTGGGAGGAAACCGGAGTACCCGGAGGAAACCCACGCAGACACACGGAGAACATGCAAACTCCAGGCAGGTAATGTCGTAGTCGGGATTCGAACCAGCGCCCTGTATTGCCTCCTTTAACATTAATGACAGCTTGAAGTCTTTTGTGGTATTTGTGGATGAGGCTCTTTATCTTCTCAGATGGTAAAGCTGCCCATTTCTATTGGCAAAAAGCCTCCATTTGCTGTAAATTCTTGGGCTATCTTGCATGAACTGCACATTTGAGCTCTCCCCAGAGTGGCTAAGGCTGGGTTCACACCTATGCATATTGGATGAGGCTTACACCGCATCCAATTCACATGACATTTTAAAATACGTTCATTTGAGTGAGGCTGGTCCACATATGTGCGTTGCATTCGCACTCTGCATTGCCCAAAAAAAGTGTGTTTTTTGGGCATTGCGGTGCGAATTATCTTCTATGGGAACGCATCTGATTCATGGATGCGTTCCGTTGTGAACAGGCATTCTCTCCCCCTCCTCATTACCACCTCCCCCCTCTCCCTGCTCAGCTGATCCGCAGAACAGCTGTTTTTTCTCTTCGTAGGGAAAACGGAGCTGGAATTTGCACCGCAGATGTGTGAATCCAGCCTCAATGTTATTGTGGTCAGGAGACTAAGATGGCCACTCCAGAACCTTCACTTTATTCTGCTGTAGCCAATGACGGGTCGACTTGGCCTTGTGTTTTGGATCATTGTCATGTTGGAATGTCCAAGTATGTCCCATGTGCAGCTTCCTGGCTGATGAATGCAAATGTTCCTCCAGTATTTTTTGATAACGTTATGCATACATTTTGCCATCAATTTTGACCAAATTTCCTGTGCCTGTAGCTCACACATCCTCAAAACAGCAACGATCCACCTCAGTGTTTCACAGCAGGGATGTTGTACCTTTCATCATAGGCCTTGTTGAATCCTCTCCAAATGTAGTGTTTATGGTTGTGGCCAAAAAGCTCAATTTTGGTCTCATCACTCCAAATGACTTTGTGCCAGAAGGTTTGAGGCTTGTCTTTG
Source organism: Aquarana catesbeiana (assembly GCF_042186555.1). Taxonomy (NCBI): domain Eukaryota; kingdom Metazoa; phylum Chordata; class Amphibia; order Anura; family Ranidae; genus Aquarana; species Aquarana catesbeiana. The sequence continues at coordinate 299,267,855 of NC_133326.1, forward strand.
TGCTGTTTGGCGTATTGTAAGCAGAATACTTTGTGGCATTTGCATAGTAATGGCTTTCTTCTGGCAACTCGACCATGCAGGCCATCTTTCTTCAAGTGCCTCCTTATTGTGCATCTTGAAACAGCCACACCACATGTTTTCAGAGAGTCCTGTATTTCACTTGAAGTTATTTGTGGGTTTTTCTTTGCATCCCAAACAATTTTCCTGGCAGTGGCTGAAATTTTAGTTGGTCTACCTGACCGTGATTTGGTCTCAACAGAACCCCTCATTTTCCACTTCTTGATTAGAGTTTGAACACTGCTGATTGGCATTCTCAATTCCTTTGATATCTTTTTATATCCCTTTCCTGTTTTATACAGTTCAACTAACTTTTACCGCAGATCCTTTGACAATTCTTTTGCTTTCCCCATGACTCAGAATCCAGAAACGTCAGTGCAGCACTGGATGAAAGATGCAAGGGTCTGTCAGGAGTCCAGAAACTCATTGACCTTTTATACACACACACTAATTACAAGCAAACAGATCACAGGTGAGGATGGTTACCGTTAATAGCCATTCAAACCCCTTTGTGTCAGCTTGTGTGCATGTTATCAGGCCACAATCACTAGGGTATGTAAACTTTTAATCAGGGTCATTTGGGTAGTTTCTGTTTTGATTATGATTTAAAAAGAGTAAACACAGTTGATTGATAATAAATGGCCTCAACCAAACACTAACTATGAATGAAAGAAATGTTTTTGTGTTATCATTCATATTCTCTGAAAAATGGCCAAGAAATCATAAATTCTGCTAGGGTATGTAAACTTGAGCACAACTGTATGTACCATAGTTTGTAGATGCTATACATTTCACACAAACCAATAATTTACACTTATTGAGTTTTTATTTTATACCAAAGACATGTAGCAGAACACATTTTGGACTAAATTTATGAAGAAATTCGATTTTTTTTTTTGATGTGATATGTTCTATAAAAGAAAATAGAAAATATTTTTTTTTCTAAATTTTCAATCTTTTTTTCGTTTATATAATAAAAAAAATAATAAACCCAGTTGTGATCAAATACCACCAAAAGAAAGCTCTCTTTCTGTGAAAAAAATGATATAACTTTAATTTGCATACAGTGTTGCATGACTGCACAATTGCCAAAAAAGTAGTACAGTGCTGAATAGCAAAAAATGCCCTGTATTAAATGGTTATTAAAATATATGTTTTTTTTACAAGCAGTGTAGAATTTTGTCTGGGGGGGGGGGGGATTTCTTTTTATTGAAAAGTTTTAAAAAGTATGTCTACAAAACTTTGCCTTTAGGCATTCCCCGGCTAACAAGTACATAGAACACGTACCGACTAAATAAAACAACTAACTATAAAATGTTCAATACACTTTGCTCAGTTGTACACCCATAAGATCAACTCAAGGATTAATGCATTTTAAGGAGATTCCTCTCTTTCCCACACATCAGGTTATTGTATCAGGAGAACGTTGGCTTTTGGCTGGAGTTATTCCTTAACAAATGTATCACGAATCAGTGCAAAAGGAGTATTTCCTATCAAAGCTTAAGCTAGATCTTGTCAGACTCCTGACTCCTGGTCATCTGCTGTAGATCCTGAGTCTGTTCACAAGTGCCAGATAGCAGTGTAGAATTTTATAGAAACAATCAGTTAATTTGTAAAATGTAACACAAATCCTTTGTAGTGTCCTCGGAAAGCAAAAAAAAACAAACAAGCAAAAAAAAAAAACCCAAAAAAACATGAGCATACAAATTAAACTCAGGTGCCCAGAGAGGTGCATGGACACACCTTGTGTTGTCTTCAGAGCATCTTGGAACCCCCAAAAACATAGGGAAATCTGTTATGCAGATATCGACTTAATTTCATGAAAACATTTGGTGCCAATCTTTGGGTCTTCCAATTGGACCAGTGTGATGGTTGCCTTTACTAATAGCAATTTGCAGGAAATGGGAGGGATGGGGCCAAGCAGACCCATGGCGTTCCAGCATTCATGGAATAAAGTCAGTATCTTGGCCTTTTATATTATAGTAAGCAGACTGATTTCACCCATTATCGTGTGACTCCATTTATGTATGTGTTGAGTTGATTCAGAGAGATAGTCTGCTATTGAGGCACGCGTGGCATGTTACAATGCTCATTTATCCATACCTTGTTCCACTCATTTATCCCTGCATTGATAGTTACTGCGTTGTTGCTATAGTCATTGATCATGCAGCAATATGTAGATACAGGGGAGATTCACCTAGGAATGAGCTTTATTGTTAAACTCTAGCATTTAAAAAAAAATCCATTTGTAGCAGATACCTATTGGACAATTAGCTATGCTTGCTAGTATAACAAAAACTGAAAATATTCTTTTATTGTGTGATAAATGCATAAAAGCAACGAAAATAAGCAGAATAGAACTGCTGCTCTATAATTTGGCATGTTTTGTATTTTCAGACTGATGACAAAAACTTTAGACGTGGGCCCTCCTGGAGGAGGCAATTTCCACCACGCGAGGTCCATGGAATCAGCATGATGCCGGGCTCTTCAGAAACACTGCCAGCAGGATTCAGATTAACAACAACGTCCGGACACTCACGAAAAATGACAACAGATGGTACTGCTTTATTTTTAGCTTTGCTTACAGCAATAGGTCATACTATTCTGTAGAAGTGCATTAAAAGGATGATTGAGTCCAAATAACACCCTATTGCATGTGAACAGGGCTGAAAACTGAAAACAGGAACGAGATGTGCTTTTTATGGTGCAGTATTTGTATGAATTGTATTTATTCAAATACAAACAGTATATTTACAGATATGTAAGGATAGAAATAGAATTACAGTTACTGACTTGTTTTTAAACAAATGCCAGTTCCAAGGTTGCCATCTTCATCCTTTCTTCAGTACCAAGTGAGTCTCAGACTGAGAGTAACAAGTATTCAGCCAGTAAAGTGAGAACTCCTAACCTCCATACTTGTTCCAGGTCTGTGGAATCACAAAGCAGTAAAGCAATGATGATATCCCCTAAATAATTTAAACCTATTACTGCCGTGATCTGCCCAGTTCAGATCCACATTCTATGACACACAGTTTACAACCAATACTCAAAAGGCAAACTGAGAACGTTTGTGATGAGAACATTTAATGTTTTCCTGGCTCCTGCTCTCCCTAAAGCCATGTACACACGAGAGGAATGTCCGACGGAAGCTTTTCATCGTATATTCCGTGTGTGTATGTCTCATCAGACTTTTTTTTTTTGAAAATTCTGGCAGACCTACAAATAGAACATGTTCTAAATATTTCCGACTGAACCAATTCCTATCGGGAAAACCGCTCGTCTGTATGCTGTTCCGACGGACCAAAAACGACGCATGATCTGAAGCTATTGGCTACTCGCTATTGAACTTCCTTTTTCTAGTCCCGTCATACGTGCTGTACATCACTGCATTCTGGATGGTCGGAATTTGGTTTGACCGTGTGTAGGCAGGACCGCTTGAATGGAATTCCATCGGAGAAACCTTCGGAGTTTATTCCGACAGCAAAACCGGTCGTGTGTACGCTGCATAAGAGTGTTTTTCGAGATCCATTTGTAGCTGTATTAAGAGACTGACCTGTTCAGATGGTATTCTTTTCAAGATGACCCTGGTATTCTTTTGATATTATTACTGGCTTACAATTTGTCCCCAGTATACTTTTTGTTGAAAACAAACCTTTTTAAAGCGGGGGTTCACCCACACCGCCAAAAAAAAAAAAAAATATTAAAAGCCAGCAGCTACAAATACTGCAGCTGCTGACTTTTAATACATGGCCACTTACCTGTCCCAGGGTCCAGCGATGTCGGCAGGGGACACCGAGAACCTGCTCGGTTCTCGGCAGCTGCCGCCGCCATCCTAGGTGAGGGAATCAGGAAGTGAAGCGTTGCGGCTTCACTTCCCGGTTCCCTACTGCGCATGCGCGAGTCGCGCTGCACGTCCCTAGTGGTTCCTGCTCTCTCCTGGGAGCTGTGTGTTCCCAGCAGACAGCGCGGTCGGGACGGGAAGAGGCATAGACTCCCATGGGAGTCTATGCCCGAAGTGGGTGCAAATACCTGTCTTAGACAGGTATCTGCACCCCCCTCCCCCCTGAAAGGTGCCAAATGTGACACTGGAGGGGGGGAGGGTTCCGAAAAGCGGAAGTTCCATTTTTGTGTGGAACTCCGCTTTAAATCAGTATTATTGTAACATCCATAGTGTTTAACACATTTTCAGAGACACACCTGACCTACAAGGTTTAGGTCTGCTCCTATACAGTTGGCATCTCTTCGGGCTGGTTCACACTAGATGCGGTCCAGTGCATTTTTATTCTGCATAAAAATTGCATGGACAGTGTTTAACATGGATTCCAATGGCCCTAGTTCACACCAGTGCAGTCAACAAAAGAAAAACATGGTGCATTTGTTTCTGTATGGAATGCATCTGGAACATGGCAAAATGCATCAAAAATGAAGAAAAAAGGAGGTAAAAAAAACGCACCAGAACGTATCAAAACGTGCATGCAGAAAAGCATCCTGAACACAGAAATTGTGGTGTGAACCAGCCCTTCAATTATGAGACAGTAACAAATGCAAAGCTCAAAGACACTACTGAAATCGCCTGAGACTAAGGCCCCTTTTACACAGACGGACCTGATTGGACCATCCATTGCTCTCTATGGAGTGGCGGGTGTCAACGGACATATGTCCATGGACACTCGCTGACATCCGATCCTATCTGCTAAAAACAGATGGATGGGTATCTGTTCCCTAACTGTCTAGTGTAGGGGTAGGCAACCTCAGCCCTCCAGCTGTTTTGAAACTACAAGTCCCATGAGACATTGCAAGACCCTGACAATCACAGGCATGATTCCTAGAGGCAGAGGCATGATGGGATTTGTAGTTTCACCACAGCTGGAGGGCCAAGGTTGGCTACCACTGGTCTAGTGGATTCGATCAAATGGCTGTCAGGTGTAAACGGACAGGTGGTAGGACAGCAGGCTGTCTGTGTCCGCTCTGCATAAGCGGACACAGACAAATCATTCACCTGCTGAGCGGGGGATCAGCAGACAGATTCCCCACTGAGCAGCGGAGTCCACCCCATGTGAAAGGGGCCTTATTGTGTAAAACCTGCACAAAATTAACAGCCACAATTACAACATTAATTGATCATGTGTGATAAATCATAGACACAGTGTGCATACTTTCCAACGTTTTGAGATAGGAATGAGGGGCACCTACTAACAAAGGTATGTAGGCATAGGACACGCCCCCTGCCACACCCCCTTAAAGGAGAATTAACCAATAAAAAAGGTTAATTAAATCCACAAGTGCTTTTTTTTTACAACTACTATTCCTTTATATTGGCTTTTAAAATGTACAAATGCAGCAATTTAGAAATTGGATGAAAGGTTTAGCACTGAGAAACGCTTTTTGAAAGATAAAAAGTGCATTTTATATACAACTATATGGATCAGACCAAAATGAGGGGGAAAGGGGGACAGAGAGACATTGCTCCAAATCAGGGAAAGTCCCTTGAAATCAGGGACAGTTGGGAGCTATGTGGTTGATGTACTTAAACTGGAAAGTACAAAATCTGGTGCATGGCAGCCAATCAGCTTCTAACTTCAGCTTGTCCAATTAAGCTTTGACAATGAAACCTGGAAGTTGATTGGCTATCATGCACAGCAGCACCAGATTTTGCACTCTCCAGTTTTAGCAAATCAACCCCAGTGCAGCTTAAAAAGCCCATTGTTTCATGACTTTACATTTGGGGACAGGCCTTTCACAATTCATTTTGTAATGCTAAAATTCACCTAGGCCTCTTTAGGTCTCTTAGTAAAAGAGGGTTGCCTACTTTCATGCAACAGTGGAACCGTGAGTTCTTTGGGGAGGCCCTTAGCTATACAGAATATACAGCATATTGTTATTTCAGGGCTGCAAACTACTAAACATGGCTTATCCAGGTATGAGGAGCAAAAAAACCTTTTAACCTTAAGTATGCTTATTGGTCTATGCAGGTTTGTAGTCTTTGTAAAGAAGAGGAGCATAGAAGACTACATCGTTATCATATAGTTTATTTAGCTTAATGTGAGAGCAAATTATTTGAAAACCAGTTTGTGCTAAGTAGTAATAGATGGTTGGGATGAATTATGTTCAGTTACTGAACATATATATATATTTGCATTTTCTTAGCAGCTGCTCCTTCCGCAATGCAGAGACTAGACAGCTCCACAGTCCGGACATACTCATGTTGACAACACTTTAAACAAAAAACAAAACAAAGAGCAAAGCACTGACTTACAGTAAGTAATGTGTTTTATTATTTATGTTGTAAAAGTCATTGTTGCCAAGTATAAGCAAGGATATTCACAAAATGGTAATTTACCACTGTGGATGACAGATGAGTCTATAGACTAGCAGGTTTCACTGCTGGTGAACCCTGGCTCATGCTAAGTTGCCAGCTGCAACATGGTCTGTTTAGACCACCTTAAGGCCTGGTTCACACTAGTGCAATTTCAGATGCGGCTTGAGTCACATGAACAATTGTTTTTAATGGTGCCTATTCACATCAACGCAGCGTGATTTTGGAAAAGGGTCTTGTGCTACTTTGGTGTAATTCCAGGGCAATTCTGGCCCCATAGAATAAGCAAACCACATCCAAGTTGTATCACAAAATCGCACAGATAGTCTGATCAAAATCTGATCGCAACAGTGTGAACCTAGCTTAAAGTAGAACTTTTTGTCAGAAAATTAAGTCCTGCTAGATCACTTCAGGCTGGCCTCTTTTGCAGGTATAGATATGTAAAACATTAAAAATAAGTGCCTATACTGTTAAAAATCCAGTTATTCACCCTTCTCTGCACATGCTCAGTTGCTCTTCATTTTTGGCATTGTGCCGAAAACCAGAGCCACTAGAGGCCGATCTGCTGATAGCCTAAAGATTTACTGCTGCTCAGGGGTGCCAGTCTTCAGTAAAACAGCAACCCCCAGCAAGAAGAAACAATGCGGTAGGCAATTTATAGCACACACTAATTTTGGCAGCATAAATATTAATGTGGAATGTACTGTATGTTCCTTGCTAAAGAACATTATTTTTTATTAAGTTGTTATGTGTAAAATTCTGCTTTAGGTGAAGTCATTTAGTTAATCCTGAGTGTCTTACACTCCTGTCACACTGCATAGGAAGCCAGGGGGAAACACTGTTTCTTGGCTCAGTGTCACCTGCCTGCTTATGGGTCAACAAAATATCATTTTAGTTGATGCTACTACTGATTTCTTGCCCAAACATGAAGGCAGATGACTGAAATAGGAAAAACATAGGTTAGCTGTAATGATGTGTGCACCATCTCTGGCTGCTGCAATGTTTGTTACACATCTTAATTTTACCCAGGCAGCAATCTCATGATGGTGAACATCCAGTGTTGAGACTTGTAGTGCCGGCTTTAGTGTACACTGATCACTGTCGCTCGCTCAGAACCTCCTCTATTCATAAACCATCTTAAATTCTTTTTCACTGCAAGGCACCGCACCCCCTATACATGTGTCCAGCTCCTTAATCTACATGCGGTGCGCCGGACGCATGGATTCCAATGGGGTTTTTTTGTTTTTTTGAAGCACATGATTAGAGCCAGAGGCTTTAATAGGCTTCAAAAAAGGGTGTGTGCCGGGTGCAGAGCACAGCACCCTGAGCACATCCAGTTGTGTGACAATAGCGAATTAATATTCGCTATTGTCACACTAATCCTCCTCCCTGCCAATCAGGAAGCGGGTCCTGAGACCTGTCACCTGATTGTCTGAAAGGACAGGCAAACCTATTGAATGCTTAGGAGGAGGAGGGAGGAGACGCACGGTACAAACTGTTGTGATGCAGAGGAGGAGGAGACGCAATGGAAGCTGTTGCCCGCCACCCATAGGAGCGTTGCCTGCCGTGACCTATGGGGCAAGTGCGGGGCTAGATGACCGTCCGACAGCCCCTGGAGGGGGCTTGGGTGCCACTGGCCGACCGGGGAGGTGGTTGTTTGCCGCCCCCCCCCCCCAAAAAAAACCACCAGCCGCCACTGGTGTTGGTGCAAATTAATATCATAATCGCCTTTCTTTCAAATCACTGAACACCTTGCATCCATTGAAAAGAATGCAACCCATAGTGATCAATGTATTGCAGCTGAAACAACAGGGCAGTGCAGGATTTTTTTGTCCTGACAGGAGACTGCTGCCTGAGTAAAAGTAAGATCCACTGTAGCCTATGCAATGTATGATAAGGCACTCATCATTAGAGCTAGCTTTATTTTACTGTGTAAATGGTCTAGAAATCATGTACCTGGCACTTCACATGCTTTGATAATGATATGCTTCTAGAGGTACCCGCTTCTCACTATGGGAAACATGCATTTAGGTGCCACGGTGAATTGGTGCTTATTTGTAGCCATATCAACAATCCTGTAAATGTTTGTTATTTAGCCCGTTAGACTATTTTATGCAATCAGAGTAATCACATAAAAGTACAACTAAAGGCACAATTCTTTTATTTTTGAATAGAATAGAGAGGATTTAGAACACCTGTCTGTTTTTATTGCGATCTGTGCCCCCATTAGGCTCAGTTCACATATGCCTGGTCGCGGTTTCAGTGAGGTTTTTAAAAGGAGTCCGGTGCAGTTTTGTTCACTGGTTCAGGAGCGATTCAGGTGTGAATTTTTACTTGAAATCACGCCTGAACCAGAATGAAAAATGCACAGGACACTCTTTAAAAACAGACCGCAGCCAGTCTGCAGATATGTGAACCTGCTCCATAAGAGAAGGCTGCCGGGTTAACATGTCATGCAAGTTGGATGCGGTTCAAAATGCATCTAATTTGCATATAAGTGAACTGAGCCTTACGGAGATTCACCCTCTGTAATGTTCTGTTTACCATTATCATTGAAATAGAAAGTAAGAGAAAATCCCAAATTTTGGGTTGTCTCCAGAAAAGTAATAGAGGGGAAGTCTTCTAGTGGGGACACTAGATCTGGTGGCCTGGGGGTCCCCAAGGGATTCCCTTAATTTGCAGGGAAGAAAAATCTCCCCGATGGGAAAAGAATAAACTGACAGGGGTTATGACCCTCCCTTACTCTAGCCAGAATGAAATAAAAAGTTTTGCCTATAGTTCTACTTGAACTTAATCATTGCACCAATAATCAAAAACACATTTAAAATGAACCTTTCCTTGGAGAAATACACATGCTATCTGCTAACCATCACCTGAAGATACTAGCGCCTGGCTGTATTATCTTCTGAATGAAGCACCTGGAACAAATATGTAGATGGGGAGTCCTTTCTTCACTCTTATTTCTCCTGCTGTATGCATGTTTTACGTCAGCGACTTTGAATATTGTTGTCCAGTCACTAGCACTTTAATCCTAAAGGCTACAAAAAAACTGTTATGTTATGAAACAAGTCTAATGCCAGCATGTATTCCCCCAGGTGTCTTCTTTTAACCATCTACCTGAAGTGCACTACCTAGAAGAATGAAAAGAAGAGACCATCTGGCTGATAGCTGAATGCCAGAACGAGCACTGATCTACAAAACTAAAATGTGAAAATATTTTTATGTATCGTATTATCATATGCCTAGTTTAAGAGACAGAGAACAACTATTATTAAAAGAAAGGTTCCCATGATCCATAGAGGTTTAAATGTGCACAACTTAATGAGATGGAACCAATCGTTTTTATGTTCTGTTACATCTGTTTTCCTTGTAATATACTAGAAATATTTAAGTATTTAATGTGTATTTATTTTATGAAGTGTAAGTCTTTTTTATTTTCTCAAGTGTAAATGGTTATAAATATGATTTTCTAAAAAATAAAACTGAAAGTTCAATTGAGTCAATGTGGGAAGACCTGACGAAATAGTGTCTCTAATGTTTGTACCTTTCCATTTCACTGTTTTTACAGTTTTTTGGATTGTAACAGTCAAACTAGTATGTTTAGCAGTTAGATGCCTCAACATGTTTCTCCTAAGAGCCTCCAAACTTCCAGCTGTATACCTGCCTCTGGTTCCATGGTGTAATCTGGCAGTGGAGCCTAATGGACTTACAAAAGGCACTTGATAGGTTAAAGTCTTTTAGAGAAGCACTGTGATGGCTCTTTGAGTAATGAACTGTTTACATAAGTCAAAAGCAATCACCAGGACACCGGTCTTTGGTTTAAAAAAAAAAAAACGAAAAAAAAAAAAACATGAAATAACCTGTGGACCAAGAAAACACTTTGCTTTACCGAGAACACCTTTTACTTTCTCTTCAGATGCCAGTGAATGTTGGATGTAATATTCCAACAGTTTAATATTCAAGATTCTTATGTAAAAAAAAAAAAAAGTCATACCTTTATTCCAGCTTTTGCTTTTAGCAAATATATTTATTGTTACTCTCCTCGCCAAGATGGCCTTGTAAAGAATTGTTTAAAGATGAAATAACTGAAAGACAAGTGAAAGATGCCTATATATTTAGGCCTGTTTAATAAGAGATATATGTATCTACACAGTGGAGCAATCTGTAGCAACCAATCAGGATTCATCATGCAGTGAACCAGTCTCAGTAAATGCATACTGCTTAGTTGCTATAGGTTACTACAGTTCACACAGCTTTACTAAGTCTGATTATATCTAAATCTGGATATAATACATAGGCATAGCTGCAATCTTATTACCTGCTGTGGCTTTATTTGTTGTTTGCAACCGTTGCTTCTTCTCTGATAGTTATTATGGACATCTCCCAAGTAGGGGGTTAAGATTTTTTTGAACTATTTGCCAACTTCCGCTGCTTGACTTTTGCTTGAAACCTTTTAGTTATTCCGTTAAGCCAATGCACGTTCATAAACATTTATTTTATTGTCAGATCTCATTTTTAACCAATGAAAGTTGGAAGTTTATGGTGACAAAATGTTTTCCTTCCATTGTCAATAAAAAGGGAAATAAAACTAAACTCTCTCTGGCTTGTATAACTATGGTGATGTACAGATCTTTTTAGAGAAGGTGGAGTCCCTAGGCTAAGCCACTAGAGGGCACTCTGAAATCACAGGACAAAAACAAAAGAAATGTAATTTCAATGTCGGCTATTACTCATTTGTATCCATATCTGTATTTGAAAATTGCATGTTTCAAGATTGAACTTTTTTGCTTAACTGCACACATTTTGTGTATAGAAAGGAAAATAAGATGCAGTTAATATATAAAAAAAAACAAAAACGAATTAGACAAACTCCCCTTTGGAACATAAAGCATAAAGTAAATTATGTTTACAGTTAAAATCACTTCTAAATATACTGCTGGAATAATTTGTTTTTGACATATGTAGCAATTCAACTACAGCTGCTCTAAAGGTGGCCATAGATGGATGAAAATTCAACTGGTTTAGTTTGGCTGTACTTCTCCTGTGGATTACAGGAGAGCAGAACGAACTGGAGCTGTCGGCTGACATCACAGAGCCAGTCAAGGCTCAGGAACGATTGTGAATGTGGTCGGGATTTGCCCACATGTCCGGACCGGCACCTGGCTCAGCCTCTTAGTGAGCCGCTGAGAGCCTAGGCCACCCGCTCCCGCCCCCTCCACAGCCCAGTGCTCCAGTGACTGACAGTCAGCAGCTCTCTGCTTAGGGAGCTCTGAGAACTGAGCGATCTGCGGTGTTTGATCGCTTAGTTCTTGGTGTTGGAGCTGGTGGGGAACCAATGCTGCATCCACCTAGGTAAGTATGATTCTAAAAAATAAAAAAAAATCCCATACTTCTCTTTTAAGGTTTTGATCAGATGGGCTGTAGCTTGTATAAGGATATTGTTTACAGAAAGCTCTTCATAGTTTTTTGCAATGTTCATGCAACTTTGTTGAAGCCTTTGAAGCATGGCTTAGCGCTAGATTGGACAGGTTAAGCACAGAGATTATGTCACTTTAAAGAAGAGTTCTATGCATGGGTATTTTTACATACTTACATTGGTCCAGCTTTGACCAATGTAACTATACATATACCTGTGGGATCCCTATAGAAGCATTAATCCATATTGTATGTATATATTAGAAAATTGTGCAAAATGCAAACAGTAAATATAACACATTGACTGTGCAAAGTAAAAAAAGTGCTAGGTGCAAACAGCAATAAATGTATATAAATACAATTCATACAACAAAAAACAGTCCAAACAGGTGAAATGAAATTGTTTAGGTAGAAATCAATGTTCAAACTGAAGATATATTCAACCTCTGAAGGATAGGCCACCATCCAGTAAGAAATCACCATAGATTGTGAATCCACCACTGATGAAAAAATTAGATACTCTTACCAAACTCACTGGACACAATGCCATTGGCACTGAGTCAAATAGGCATGGAACTGGGAATGTGGTCACTCTCAGGAAACAACAGGTGAGGTCAGCTTCTGTTAAACCTTGTCACCGGACCCAATCATGGATAGGCGCTTCTCCTGGCCTCACGGTTCTCCTGCTTTAGCTTGGCCTCCAGACAAGAGAGTTTCTGTTCCAGGGAGGATGCCAAGTGGCGCCCTGCTGCATTGAGAACACAGGAGGCTGACCAGTCAGAGATCACTTTGCATGTTGTCAATGAATGCAAAGCATTCCTTGATTGGATGAAATGGGGCAGTGACATCACGCTTTTCACTTCGTCCAATCAGAGAATACTTTCCATTTGTAGAGAGAATGCTAAGCATTCTCTGAATGGTGCCTGCCCCTAGTGACCAACCTTCTGTGTTCACAATGCAGCAGGGCAGCCGCTCGGTACAGGACATGGAAGCTAGCGGAGATCACTGTCTTAGCAGTACCCACTACAGTGATTTTCAGCTACTCAAGCAGACCATGGGCCACATCTGGCCCTTTGCCTCTCCTTGTGCGGTCCGCTATGCTTCCAGTCTCAGCATCCTTCTCTGAGCCCATCGGTTTGGAAACTGACAGGCATAGAGAAGCATGCTGACAGATGTCTGCGTTCATGCTCTGTAGAGCAGGCCAAACTACAGGAAGAGAGCCGGAGATGCTGATTGGTAGAGCAAGGAGGCTCAGATCTTTTAACCTTCTGTGGTGATCCTACTGAGCCTGTCAGCGCTCAGATCACACAGCTACCACCTGCTGCATAGCGTTTCTCTCCCAGGGCAGTAGTTCCAAAGTCTGCTACATGCTGGCCATAGTGTGTTCCTCCCCCAGCGTAACAGTGAGAAAGTCTGCCACAGCTGCTAGTCATTTACTTTATCCTTCAACCCATGTTACAGCAGGCACCCAACACAGTCTGTTTACAGCTACACATTAGGGCTGGCTTTTTTTTTTTTTTTTTTCGACTAGTCGGTTGGATGAAATAAATGATCGAATTCTACCTGCCACACACACAATGTGGGTGGGGGAATCCTCCCCTTTGAGCTATTGTTCTGATGACAGGGAAGTCTTCCTGCTGACATAAAAATACACTGATTAGCGCTGCTTACTATAGCCAGCGGTGCTGATCGAGCGCGGAAAATCCAAAAAGCTGGTTGTACAGAAGTCAATCGGTAGATCAACTTCTGTACAATCATCCTGTCCAAATTTGGCCAGTGACTGCTGAACCGCCATGGCAAAGTGAGCTGGAAGAGGGAGGGGGTACCTGTCAAAACCAGGTACCCACTCCCCCCTCCCCACCAAAAGGTGCCCAGGGGGGGAGGAGGCAGACAAGTGGAGCTTACTCCTTTGGGTGGAGCAGTTCCACTTTAAAGAAAGCTTCAGTCCCAGGGTGGTAATTTTAATGGCCTCAACAAAGCTGCTGAAAGGTTGCCTGAAAACTTTACAGAAGTGTTGTGTACTCATTGCTCTTATACAGGCTAAAGCGCTTGTGAACAAAGCATCATTGTTGCAATTGGAGTATGAACACTGGATGGTACGAAGCAGTAGCCTTAAAATGAACCTCTGTGCAGACCTTATTCACATTAAATTATTTTATTAATTATACATCAAACAAGCAGTAAAACACAATAAGATGTTCCCTCATTCACCAATGTAGCTAAAGGCATTGTGAAGAAATTATATTTTAATGTTCACAACGGAGACACTGACATGTTTGCTTCTTTCCCCCTTTACCTTCTATTGCTTTGGAATATTGGCAGCTTGCCTGGCTTCTAATGTATGCAAAACAACAGGTACTGTAAGCAGGCAGAAACTGATTAAAGCATGACTTGGTATTTTTAAGGGGATTTACTTCACAGTACATGCAACTAGAGAGGTCAAAGAAGACTTGTTTTAATGCCTGTTAACAATGTAAATCCTTTAATGTCTATAGAGCCTGTGCACTTTTATGTCGGCAACACGCATTACAGCTTAGTTGTAGATATTTTTTTAAATCTGCCAACAACTATGTGGAGCAGGGTCTACAGGCTTGGATACAAATTCAACAGACTGCTTAGGTGGACCTACACTCACATAGTTTTGGTAAGTGTAAAAAGATTGTAATGTGTATAGCTAGCATAAAGCCTGATTTGCTCAGATAAGGTCTAGCCTTTGAGATATTGGTGCTCAGAGCGTCATTATATCTATAGGTGCTTTTTATGTCCAACCATGCAGGATCTGCATTTGAAGTAATAAAACAAAAATAATTTACAAAATCGGTAAAAGAATGTTGATGGATTTGATTAAAGTTCTTGGGTACATTATTCACATTCAACTGAGACAAAAACAAAAAAAAACAAGTTCTGTCAAAAAAAAAAAAAAAAAAAGTTCTTTCAGTTCTGTTATTTGCTGTCCCCAGCCGCCTTGCATTTTTATGCACCTACCTGCGTACACGTGCATTGCCTACTGTAGCTTTTAGGTGAGTTATTAACTTCAAATGACCAGAAGGCATGGGATGATTTGTGGGATTTTTTTCGGTTATCGCTGTGAGCCTTTTTTTTTTTTTCAAGTTTTTTGGTAGTGGGACCTCAGGAATGAGGAGAGACAAAAGCTTTAAGTGAAAAAAGGCTTCGCAGCATGGTCCTGGGGCCCTTGCAGCTCTTTTGTTTTTCAAAGAAGTAAGTAGAAGAGCAGGAAAATCTGGTGACATTTATTTTGAGGTATAGTTTTCTTGCACAATTGTATGGCTCCAATTGGTTGAATGGTTTACAAGTGTTTTAGTAATGTTTACATGTTTCATGTTCAAGCTCATAGTTTCCACAGCATCCATCCCCATGGCAGAATCAAAGGTAATTTAATTTTACCTGATTCTACAGGACTACACCCTGCCGGTAAAATGTATGCAAAAGTAATAATTTAGTCCACAAAAAAAAATGTACATAGAATGTAAATATGAACAAGGAAAACGTACACTGATCCTCCATAGCTTTACGACCACCCACCTAATATTGAGAATACAATATGCAACCAAAACAGCCCTGACGCAGCAAATCATGGACACCACTAGACCTCTAAAGGTATGCTGTGGTTATGAGATGAAGTTGTTTTTCCAGCACAGCCCCACAAATGCTCGATTGGATTGAGATCTGGAAAATTGTGAGACACCTCAAACTTGTTGTGTTCTTCAAACCATTCTTGAACCATTTTTGCAGCATTGCAGGGTGAATTATTCTGCTGAAAAAGGACAGGGAATCCCATTTCTACGGAGGCATATACTTGGTCAGCAACAATGTTTAGAGAGGTGGTACATGTGGTAGTACAAGGTTTATAAATAAACTGTATTTTATATAGCTTCTCAAAGCACTTTACAGACAAGAGAAACAAAAAGTGTGGAATGGGACTTTTTATAGGTGCCATGTAACCATAAAAAATATGTTTAAAAAATAGGATTTTTTAAAAACAGCTTACCTGTAAAATCCTTTTCTTTCGATGGACATCACAGGACACAGAGCCTCAGTAATTACTGATGGGTTATATACAGGTAGGTATCACTAGGTGATTGGACACTGGCACACCCTACCAGGAAGTTCAACCCCCTATATAATCCCTCCCCCTTGCAGGGATACCTCAGTTTTGTAGCCAAGCAATATAGTGTATTAGAAGAGGGGCGGGACCTCTGTGTCCCGTGATGTCCATCGACAGAAAAGGATTTTACAGGTAAGCTGTTTTTAAAAATCCTATTTTCTTTCTCGAACATCACGGGACACAGAGCCTCAGTAATTACTGATGGGATGTCCCAGAGCAATGCTATCTGAGGGGGGGAACCACAACCAAGTAGGGTGCGATCAGACCTGAGGACCCTGTACTGCTGCCTGCAGCACACTACGCCCAAAGGCGATATCCTCATTCCTTCTCACATCCACCTGATAGAATCTGGTCAATGTATGGACTGAAGACCAGGTTGCGGCCTTGCAGATTTGAGCCATAGAGGCCCGGTGATGCACTGCCCAAGAAGCACCAATAGCCCTTGTGGAATGTGCCCTGATCTGAAACGGATGAATCTTCTGTTTCAAATCGTAAGCTTGAATAATCAATTGTCGAATCCATTTAAAAATGGTAGTTCTTGACGCTGCCTGTCCTGTACTGGGACCCTCAGGCAGCACAAACAAAACATCCGTTTTGCAAATCTGAGCAGTTGCTTCCAGATAGGCCCTGACTGCTCTTACTACATCCAAAGAATGTAGTGATCTTTCTTCCGGAGAACAGGGATCTGGAAAAAAGGAAGGCAGAACAATGTCCTGGTTTAGATGAAAATCTGAAACCACCTTCGGTAAAAAAAAAACTAGGATGAGAGCGCAGTACCACTCTATCCTTTGTGTACAATCAAATAAGGCTCTTGACAGGAAAGAGCTGCTAACTCTGATACTCTTCTAGCAGAAGAGATGGCTACCAGAAAAATTAACTTCCTTGTCAGCAAGACCAACGGAATCTGACATATTGGTTCAAAGGGCTGTTTCTGTAAAACAGACAGAACCAAATTCAAGTCCCAGGGGTTTAAGGGCGCCTTAACCGGAGGATTAAGAAGCATCACCCCCTGCATAAAGTTTCGGACCAAAGAATGCGAAGCAAGTGGCCGTTGAAACAATACCGATAAGGCCAAGACCTGGCCCTTGATGGTACTCAAGGCCAGCTTCATCTCTAATCCCAATTGTAGAAAATCACATATTTTCTGGGATGCCAACCCCTGGATCCACACCAGGATACATAAGCTTTCCAGACTCTATGATAAATCATTCTGGAAGCTGGCTTCCTTGCATTGATCAAGGTAGATATCACAGGACCTGAAATCCCGCGACTCTTCAGAACGTGGGTCTCAATAGCCAAACTGTCAAATTTAGCATTTGTAAGGCAGGATGGAACACTGGACCTTGAGATAACAGGTCTGGTTGTACCGGTAGTGTCCACGGGGAACCCACCGTCATCCTTACTATTTCCACATACCACGTCCTTCTGGGCCAAGCGGGGGCCACCAGAAGTACTGACTTCCTTTCCTGCCTGATCCTGCGAAGGAGTCGTGGCAGTAGCAGAATAGGAGGGAATGTATAAATCAGCGAGAACCGATGCCACGGAATCACCAACGCATCCGTCCCTTCTGCAAGAGGATCCTTTGTCCTTGCCACAAATCTGTCTATCTTTTTGTTGAACCGGGATGCAAAGAGATCTACATCTGGAACCCCCCATCTTTGGCACATGGCCCAAAAGACGTCGGGATGCAGAGACCATTCCCCTGGAAGTAACTGCTGGCGACTTAAATAGTCCGCCTGCCAGTTCTCTATCCCTGGAATGAAAACTGCAGATATGCATGGCACATGCTTCTCTGACCAGACTAAGATCTGGTTCACCTCTTTTTGAGCAGCTCGGCTCCTGGTGCCTCCCTGATGATTGACATAAGCCACAGCTGTGGCATTATCGGACTGGATCCTGACCGGGTAACCCTGTAGCCTGATAGTCCAGGCCTTTAGGGCTAGATAGGCCGTCAGAATACTGTGTTGCAGTAGTCTTGAATGGAACTGAGCATAGGGAACTGCTTCGAATGCAGACACCATCTTTCCTAGCAGCCTCATACAAAGGCGGACAGAAGGACCCTCCTTGGTCCTGACTGCCAAAATCAGCTCCCTTAACCACTTCCCGCCCGCCCTATAGTGGATTGACGTCCGGGAAGTGGTTCTGTTATCCTGACTGGACGTCATATGACGTCCAGCAGGATAACATGCCGCAGCGCGCCCCCGGGGGCGCGCATCGCGGCGATCGGTGGAGCGGTGTGTCAGTCTGACACACCGCTCCACCGATCTTGGTAAAGAGCCTCCGGCGGAGGCTCTTTACCACGTGATCAGCCGTGTCCAATCACGGCTGATCACGCTGTCAATAGGAAGAGCCGTTGATCGGCTCTTCCTCACTCGTGTCTGACAGACGCGATTAGAGGAGAGCCGATCGGCGGCTCTCCTGGCAAGGGGGGTCTGCGCTGATTGTTTATCAGTGCAGCCCCCCCGCAGATCACCACACTGGACCACCAGGGATCGCCACTAGGACCACCAGGGAAGGGGCAACATGTGGATGGCCAGGTATGTACCCCATGGCCATCCACATGTGCCCAGTGTGCCAAATCTGTGCCAATCAGTGCCCACAAATGGGCACTGATTGGCACCATTATGTTGCAGTGATGCCCAGCAATGCCACCCTTAGGGGCATCACTGCAAACAAGCAGTGCCATCAGTGCCACCCATCATTGTCCATTCATGCCACTTGTCAGTGCCCATCAGTGCCCATCTATCAGTGCCCATCCATGCCCATCTGTGCCAACTATCAGTGCCACCTATGAGTGCCCATCAATGCCACCTATGAGTGCCCATCAATGCCACCTATGAGTGCCCATCAGTGCCGCCTATAAGTGCCCATCTGTGCCACCTATGAGTGCCCATCAGTGCCGCATACCAGTGCCACCTATCAGTGCCCATCAGTGCCGCCTATCAGTGCCCATCAGTGCCGCCTATCAGTGCCCATCATCAGTGCCCATCAGTGCCACCTCATTGGTGCCACCTCATCGGTGCCCATCAGTGCCGCCGTATCAGTGCCCGTCAGTGCAGCCATATCAGTGCCCGTCATTGAAGAAGAAAACGTACTTATTTACAAAAAAGTTTTAACAGAAACAAAGAAAAACTTGTTTTTTTTCAAAATTTTCGGTCTTTTTTTATTTGTTGCGCAAAAAATAAAAACCGCAGAGGTGATCAAATACCACCAAAAGAAAGCTCTATTTGTGGGAACAAAATGATAAAAAATTTGTTTGGGTACAGTGTAGCATGACCGCGCAATTGTCATTCAAATTGCGACAGCGCTGAAAGCTGAAAATTGGTCTGGGCGGGAAGGTGTCTAAGTGCCTGGTATTGAAGTGGTTAAAGCAGTGATCTTTGCCTGAGGTAGAAATACTTTCTCCTGGCTTGTATCTATGATCAAACCCAAATACTCCAGTCTTCTTACTGGTTTTAGGAAAGATTTTTCTAGGTTGAGGACACAACCTAGGTGTTCCAGATACCTGACTGTGGTCCTCAAGTTCCAGTTCAAGGAGGCTACCAACCGGTCTATCAGGAGCAGGTCGTCTAGGTATGCTATGACAGCTATACCCTGAGCCCTTAATCTGGCCAGAGGAGGAGCCAAGACCTTTGTGAACATTCAAGGTGCAGTGGCTAGCCCAAAAGGCAGAGCCACAAACTGGAAATGGTGCCCTCCTATCTCGAAGCGCAGAAACTTCTGATGAGCAGGAAAAATGGGCACATGCAGATATGCATCTCTGATTTCTAACGATGCCAGAAATTCTCCTCCCTGCAAGGTGGAGACTACTGTCCGAATTGATTCCATGCGGAAGGATTGAATCCTTAGGAATCGGTTCGGATCCCTTAAATCCAGAATGGGTCTGACATCCCCATTTGGTTTTTGGACCGTAAAAAGGTTGGAATAGAAGCCCAATCCTTGATCCTTCGCGGGAACTACCACAATGACCCCCTGCGACAAAAGTCGCTCTAACGCTAGAAGGAGCGACTACTTTTTCTCTGGATCTCTGGGGACACTTGACCTGAGGAAACGAGGAGAAGGAAATTCCTGAAACTCCAGCTTGTACCCTATGGTTACCGTGGAGATTACCCATCTGTCCTGGAAATCCTCCTGCCAGAGCCCTGAGAAATGTCGCAGTCTTCCCCCCACTCCAGCGAGCGGGGGCGCCCCCTCATGCAGAGGTCTTAGTGTTTTGCCTAGTAGGCTTCTTCCCTCAGGACTTCTTTTGTCACTGGGGTTGACTCCTGTCTCTGGACCCAGGAGGAGGCCGTCGAGACTGCCTGGAGGCTGGAGCCCCCGGCCCTGGGGAAAGAGTCCGCTTGAAAGAGGGAGGCTTACTCTTCTTCTTAACAGGTAAGAGAGTGCTTTTCCCACAAGAGATTCTCTTGATATAGTTATCCAAGTCTTCTCCAAACAACCTTTCACCACGAAATGGAAACCCAGCCAGGAGCTTCTTACATGGTGCTTCAGCTGACCAATTTTTCAACCATAGGATTCTACGTATATGCACTAACCCCAGCGACAGACGAGAGGTTTGCATGATAGAATCTCTGATGGCGTCAACAACATAACATAAGGCCGCTGGAAGGTTAGCCAACCCCTGGGCCTGCTGTTCAGGTAAAACTTTGATGACCTGTTAACATGGTCTCTTAAGTATTGACAGACTCCAATCGCTGCTACTGCAGGTTGAGCCACTGAACCTGCTAAGGAGAAAACATCTTTCAATAGGGATTCCATCTTTTTATCTACAGGATCCCTGAGCATCTGAGCATTGTCTACAGGACAAGTCAGACTATTATTTACGGAGGAAATGGCGGCATCAATGGCCGGTATTCCCCACATTTTAATAAACTTTTCTTCCATAGGATAGTGTTGAAAACTTTTTCGGCGGAAAAAAATGTTTATCTGGGTGATCCCACTCAGCATAAAGGAGCTGTTCAAGTAAATTATGAACAGGAAAAGCCTGTGCTGTTTGAGGAGGTTTCAGTGACCCTAAAGAAGAAGAGGGTTCTTTAACTGATTCAGATATGGGCAATTTAAATGTGGAGCGGACCAATCCAGTAAGGATCTGCACTAAGACTTTCTCCTCTTGGGAAGTCGCAGAGGGTCCCTCTCCACCTGATTCCTCCGAAGAGGAATCATCCATCCCATCCCGATCCTCTGAAAGGGATTCCTCTCCTTTATCCCAGAGCTCCTCTTCCTGAAGGTCTTGGGGAACAGAGGAAGGCCTAGTGCATTTTCTTCCACCGAGCGAAGATGTAATCACGGCCATTAATCTTTCCTCTAAACCATTAATGGTTGCGGAAAAAACCTCCTATGTAATGTATACAGGGGCTGAAGTGCCAGAAGCAGGTGTAGCCCCTGACCCCGAAGGCTCTCCCTGGCCCCTCAGGGGGGGAGGATGCTGCAGACAGGGGGCCCTCAGAACCTGAACGAGATCTCCTAGAGTCTCTGGTTCTTGGGGTGCTTGAACCTCTTCTACCCATAGTGCAAAGCAACAAGGTGGAGGTATCACAAAATGAACACTGACTGCTGAGCAATGTAGTCTGGCTAAAACCCTTGCTACCCAATGGCTAGTCTGGTGTTACTTTAGTAAGTGCTTCCTAGGGGAATGCCTTTGTCCCACCTTACATGCAACCGTCAGCTCTGTGTCCCTCCAGAAGGCTTAGTGCACCTGTAATTAGTGCCTTTAATAGCCTGCAGCCGGCCCTGTGGGCGTCTGAGCACGCTGTGCTGATGCCCGCCCCCCCCCCTACTACTATCCCCCCACTCCTTTTTCGAAAAAACTAGAGCTTCCCGCGCTAGCCGACCCTTCTGGAACCAACCTGGAGGAAGGCTGGGGGAGGGGGAGGAAGGAGAGAGGCTGGTAGTGATGGGCCTGCACGTGCAATGGCGGCGGTGGCGGGGAAAGTGCGGTGTCTAACCACCTTACAAACCATCCGTGGCCTCCCCTAGTCTGGGGGGAGATATTCCTGAGGACAGCCCCCCATCCCATCCTACCTGAGCCGGCCGGAGGAGCTTGTGTAGCGTCGAACACTGAGACAGACATCAGCATGAGAGAGTATGTGCTCTTGGCAGCCCCCGGTGGTCACAATAGGCATAGCATGCATTTACCTTAAAGGAGAAAACCTACTAGAATTAAAAAATTCTGTGGAATGTCCTCTTACCTTATCCAGCCGCAGGGTTCTGTTACACAGACCCAATCTTCACCTCTCACGGTGGGCTCCGTTTGAAAAAACCATCAGAGACTGGTGGGGCCTCCTACGAATAGGGGGATCCACAGTTCTGGGCTTGTAAAGCACCCGGCTAGAAATTAGGCTAGAAAAAACATTTTCTAATATGCAGGGTCCAGCTCTCTAAAAAGAGAAGCGTTACAGGTAAAACCTCATTTCTTCAGACACGAGGCCTGGGTACCATCCAATTCGGCCTAGAAAAGACACTTTGGAATGGATCCGGTTCGCCTGGCCTGCCCCAGTATAGGATATAGGATAATCCCTTTGGAGCTCAGCACAGGACATCTTTACACGTCCATCACCTAAAACACTGGCGTAAGAACTGAGGTATCCCTGCAAGGGGGAGGGATTATATAGGGGGTTGAACTTCCTGGTAGGGTGTGCCGGTGTCCAATCACCTAGTGATACCTATATAACCCATCAGTAATTACTGAGGCTCTGTGTCCCGTGATGTTCGAGAAAGAAAGATCTATTTTATTATTAACACAGCTTAAAATATGTTACCATACATGTGACATATTACACACAAATACATCAATGATTACAGCATCCCTCCATGAAAATGTCTCCAATGTCAGTCTGAAAATTCTCAACGTGTTTCAACTCAAAGAGTCTTCATCAGGAAGTAAAAAGAGCATTATATAATGTATATGTGAGAAGAGAAGATGCATGCCTACAAAGTCTGCTTCTGTCAGGATCTGTTTGGTTTCATCAAGGCATTCCTGTAAGCCCTTGACTTTGTTGTCAACCATTGTCATGTTGAGATCTTTGGAGGCTCCTGTAGTTTGCAGGTCTCCCCCACATATTTTTTTTAGGTTACCTTTTTGGGATTTCCTTTCCTTCCTACTTTTTGAGGCGTGGCTGGGCTTGTATCCCATGCATTTCATCTGACCCTTTTGACAGGGCTTTTTAGACATGCATCTGCTAAGTTGGTAAGAGTTCAGACAGAAATTGGGATGCCAAGCCATGAAGAGCCGTATAGGTGAGCAAAAGGATTTTAAAATCTATGCGAAACCTGTCGGGTGGCCAGTGGAAGGACTCCAAAATAGGGGTAACATGGTCACTTGTACCAGACCCAGGGAGGATTATGGCTGCAAAATTTTGTACATATTGCATATTGTAGTCAATAGTGGATTTAGGTACACCAGCGAGTAGAGCATTGCAAAAAAGTCAGAAAAACACAAATGTATGAATCAGTTTTTCAGCTACAGTAGGCTGAAAATAGACTACCAGGACTACCCTTACATAATTGAGGGGGGGGGGGGGGTGCCAATAAGCATGACTTCAGTCTTATCACAGCTTAATTGTGGGCCATCCAAGTTTTTATATCATAAATACAGCTGGGAGAGAAGTAGCCAAAGTAGAATCTGGTTTAGTGTGGATGTCTGAGTGTTGTCAGCATAGAAGTGATAATTAAGCCCATGTGATCTAAGCAGTTGGCCAAGTGGAAACATGTAAATGCTAAAAAGTAAGGGACCCAAGATTGAGCCTTGAGGAACACCGAACTTGACTGGAGCAACTTCAGACTGGAATCCGCTAAGAGAAACAAAGTGACAGTGATCAGTAAGATATGACAAATTCTGAGACTCCAAATATGGTTTCAAGGTGAGAGAGTAAAAGATTGTGGTCTACAGTATCAAAGACACTAACGAAGAACTAGGATCCAATAGAATAATAGTTAGTGACTTTGACCAAGGTGGTTTCTCTGCTGTGCAGTTGCCAAAAACCAGATTGGAGGGTTTCAAATAGGGTATTTAAAGTCCGGTGGTTATATAACAGATATCACAGCCCGTTCAAGGATCTTGGAAAGCAAGGGTAACTTAGATATGGGGCGGAAGTTGTTTAAATTGTCCAGAACAATGCTGGATTTTTTAGGTATCGAGATAAGAGCATCAATTTTGAGGAATGTTGGTACAAAACCAGTGCTAAGAGAGTCGTATACGATATTGAGAATAATGGGGCATAGAGATCTAAAACAGGATTTAAATAAATAGGTGGGAAAAGGATCGAGTATGCAGGAGGAAGATTTCATATCAGAGACCAATTAAATCAGAGATGATAGAATTGGGTGGTTCAGGAAGTGATGTGGAAGAAACGTGGTATGGTAAGAATGTGATGCCCTATTTTATCAATTTTTGAGGTAAAAAAAATCTAAAAAATGTGTTACAGAGCTGTGTTGGTTTGAAAATGATTCTAAAGGGTGAAGGTTTTTTTTACCTTCTTGCATTCTATGCATGAAGTTAAAAAACCTTCAGTATGCAGCTCCTTCCTCAACTCCCCCTTATACTCACCTGAGCATGAACACGATCCAATGATGTGCATGAGAGAAGAAGTACATCTGGGTCTCTCCCCACCCCCATTGGCTGAGACACAGCAGTGGGAGCCATTGGCTCCCATCTCTGTCAATCACAGCCAGTAAGAAGGGAGTGAGGGGCGGGGCTGAGCCACGCTCCGTGTCTCTCAGACACACAGAGGCAGCTGCGGAGCAATCATGCATGGGGGCACTCTGCAGAGGGGAGGGGCCAGGAGGAAGATGAGGATTGGGGCTTCTCTGTGCAAAACCATTGCATCGAGCAGATAAGCATGACATGTTTGTTATTAAAACAAAAAACATATGAACCTTTACAAACACTTTAATAATCTATCAGTGGTGCAGAAGAGTTGCCTAGGCTTGCTAAGATTTTTTGTTGCTAGGCTTGCTTAGATTTTTTGTTAAAAAATTTTTTTTGTTTGATCTAGCAGTCTCAATTTGACCCTTATAGTCACATAAATGATCCTTCCAAACCGGATAATAAACAGTCAGGCCAGAACAGTACCATCTACGCTCAAGTTTCCGTGGGACTGCCTTTGTTGATCACAGGTGGTAAATTACAGTGGGGCAAAAAAGTATTTAGTCAGCCACCAATTGTGCAAGTTCTCCCACTTAAAAAGATGAGAGAGGCCTGTAATTGTCATCATAGGTATATCTCAACTATGAGAGACAAAATGTGGAAACAAATCCAGACAATCACATTGTCTGATTTTTGAAAGAATTTATTTGCAAATTATGGTGGAAAATTAGTATTTGGTCAATATCAAAAGTTCATCTCAATACTTTGTTATATATCCTTTGTTGGCAATGACAGAGGTCAAACGTTTTCTGTAAGTCTTCACAAGGTTGTCACACACTGTTACTGGCATGTTGGCCCATTCCTCCATGCAGATCTCAGTGTAAAAAAGTGTAGCGCTATGAACCCAAAAAATTAAAGAAAAAAACAGTGTCTTAAACCTAAGTTAAGTGTAAAAATAATGACATACAATATAATCAAATATTGATATGAAATTGTTATAAAGTGCACTGTATATGGTGCATATATAATGTACAGAGCTATAAAGACAATACTGGAAAGGAAAAACAAAAAAAGGTGAAAAGTGATTCAAACATAAGAACCAATAAAGTCCAAAAATTCCTAAATGAGATTAACACCACAGGAGACTGTAAATGTCAGAGTCCACCAACGTTGCAGAGAGGGTAAGAATAGTGAAAAAGCCACCACCCAGGGTCTTAGGGGGCTTACCAGAAGCAAATGATTTGGGAAGACTTATGCCATCCAAGTCACAATGGCTATGAGACCAACTGGTCACAAGAGTACATCTCCTTGAACGGCCATGTTGGATCGCAGGTTGGAGTAGCAGATAAATCGAGAGGCTGTATAGAAGTTAGAGACAACCAACGTATGCAGGGAAGATAGTATTGGTGAAAAGGCCGCCACCGAGGATATTAAGGGGCTTACCAGATGTTGTTGACTTGGGGAGACTTATGTCGTCCAAGTCACAAAGGCTTTGAGACCAGCTGGTCAGAAGGGTGCATCTCCTCAGATATCCTCAATAGATCCCTTTAACTCAGCTGTGAGTTAGCGCCAGGAAATAGACACAAGACTTCATAAAACTTGTCATGACTCTTACTAAATGCCTTGGACTGTCTACTTTCCATAAAGTATGTGGACTGTAAAACTTTCCTAGTAAATAATATACCACTAATTTTTATTTTTTTTTTTGTAAAAAAAAAACAAATGTAGCAGTATACATTTTGGCTTAAATTTTTGAAGAAAGATGATATATTTGCAAAGTTTTATAACAGAAACAAAGAAAAATTCATTTTTTTTCTTTAAATTATCAGTCTTATTATGTTTATTAGACAAAAAAATAAAAACCCAGTGGTGCTTAAACACCACCAACAGTAAGCTCTATTTGTGTGGAAAAAATTATAAAAATGTAATTTGCGTACAGTGTTGCATAACTGCATAATTGTTATTCAAAATGTGACTTAAAGCTGAAAATTGGCCTGCAAAAGTGTTCAGTATTGAAGTAGCTAAGGGCATCTATTTTGTCAACAAGGGTGTTAGAGAAGGGGATGCAGGATAGGGAGGAAACAGAATTTGCAAATTTGGGCTGATCAATAGAAGTCCAGTTGCAATCATTTTCAAATCAAAACGGGGGGGGGGGGGGGGGGGGCTGTTAGAAACAGCAAATTGTTTGCTTTCTGCTTGCCTTCTTTCCATAGTGCATCCTGGTACCATCTCTTCCCCAGGTAAGCGATGCACATGCACTTGGCCATCCACATGATCTATAATAAACATAAAGAGGTCCATAAAGAGTTTGGGATGTAGGAACTTGACTGGCCTGACCTCAACCCGAGAGAGTACCTTTGGGATGAATTAGAGTGAAGACTGAGAGCCAGGCCTTCTCATCCAACATCATTGCCTGACCTCACAAATTCGCTTCTGGAAGAATGGTCAAAAATTCCCATAGACACATTCCTAAACCTTGTGGATGGCCTTCCCAGAAGAGTTGAAGCTGTTGTAGCTGCAAAGGGTGGGCCAACGCAATATTAAGCACTACTGACTTCCGACCATGTGTACAGGGCATATCTCTATGGACTAAGACTGGGATGCTATTAAAGTTCATGTGCGTGTAATGGCAGGTGTCCCAATACTTTTGGTAATATAGTGTATAGATAATTTAACATGGTTTCAGGATTTTTTTTTTTTCCCATTCAATAAAATCATTCAGTTACAAGTTTAAAAGAAAAAAAAATGTTTTAATGCTTAGCATTACAAAAGATGTTTAACAAAGGTTCTCATCCATAAAAAATATCACAAGTCTAAATATAGTGACTGCCATCACGGTAGTCATACGAAATAGTTTCTATAAAAAATAAATCATTATTTCCCTGGATAAAAAAGAAAGAGGATTTTGAAGTAAGGAAAATATAATCTGGCAAAATCAGAGAGGAAACAATATGTACTGTTCCTTGTTACACCAAGTTGCACAAATGCAAACATGCAATTTATTTAATTAACATCAATTTTTGTTTGCATAAATAATTATTTAAAGTACACTATAAGTTGAAAAAGAAAGACAAAACAAAAACTCAGAACATGACAGTCCACCATTCACCATACTGTGCATGCCTTATTATGGTCACAATGACTGTGCGCTTTCAGTTGCGGCTGTTCAACTCATACTGTATGTGTGTGTGTGTGTGTGTGTGTGTGTGTGTGTGTGGGGGGGGGGGGGGGGGACCCAGATGATTGCTTCCCTAGTCACTGAGTATTAGGCAGGAGCATCTGTGATGTCTAAGGCTATATTCATTAGACAAATGAAGAAAATGGAATTTGAGGTAACCAACCTCGGGACTTTAATGGTGTTTATATCTTAAATATCAATTCATCAAAGGTTTGAATAAAATAAAAATTTATTGATTTATTTAAACATTAAAAGAAATCACAAGAAAGCTCCAATGAGCGAAACATATTGAGAAAAGTGGTATCTTTTGCGATACGTCACTGAATTTTATGATGAAAAAATTGTTTGTCTGTACTAAATCATGTCTTGTGATTTTTTTAATGTTTAAATACATCAATACATTTTTATTTTTATTCAAACCCTTGATGAATTGATATTTAAGATATAAACACCATTAAAGTCCCGAGGTTGGTTACCTCAAAGTCCATTTTATTCATTTGTCTAAACGTTTGGGATGTGGTGTTCTTACATTTGGTCCGTCCTTTCCTAGTCCTATTTAAGGCTATATTCAGTAGTTTATTATTTGAACCCACAAATGTTCAGATTTCCAATCAATGTCATCTTAGCTTTCCACATTGTGCAATGATATTTGTGTATTATCGGTTTTATTATTGTAGTGTATTCACCTGCTGTTTACCATGGACATGTTACAGTGACACTAGCATTGAATCGCTGTCCCACTCCAATAAATCACACCATCATGGGGCTCAGTGTATGGTATTAAAGGTGTAGCACATTGTTCTGTTATTCTGCTGCTTAAAGTGGAATTCCAGTCAAAAATAAAAAAATTCCTATTAATAGTATATATTTAACTTTGATATTATTCAATTCTGGCTAGACAATCAGCTTCTTCCTGTTTTTCACCGACAACGGTTTCTCTCTTCATCTGAATTTGCCAGCTGTCCTTTAGATCCTGAAACCATTGTCGGTCTTTCTTGGACAGACATGCCTACTACTAAGTAATGCTGCCCCTGTCCTGCCCAGCCTTTCCCCCATCCCTCCTAGCCTTAGGCAGACAGAACATGACCTGAGTGTTAATTGCACAGATAAATAACTCACTATGCCTCCCGATGAGAGTAGAAACCGCACAGATAAATCACTTGTGCTGTGAACAGTGGAGATAGCCTGCCGGGGTCGGGGACAGAAGACAAATGCATCCGGTTGCCATGAAAAGGACGCCGCTGAGCAGCAGGCGCGAAGCGTCATTTCCTGTAATTACAGTTTTTCATAGGAAGTGATGAGCCAACGGATACCATATCACTTCCAGAAATTATGTATTAGCTCCTGAAGGGACATTTATGACTTTTGAAGGATTTCAATCGATTAATATTAGTGATTACATGAGAATGATGCTTTTTAATGTGGTTGCCTTTCCTTCCACTTTAAATTCCCAGCTCCAGGATATAGGATGTTACCAACCCCTCTCCGACCAACTAACCACTGGTATGAAAAAAAAATATCCAAATGCCCATTTTACACACCTGAAGATATGATCATGTGACACTGCTGGCCCAATCTTCCTTTATCTGTTTACTTCCTGGGTTCCTTCTTCAAGTGGCCATGGTACCTACATGACGTGGGCACCTCCTATTGGTGGAAGCAACACTTCCAGCAGGGGAGTCCTCTCTCCTAGGCTCCAGAGGTAGAAGAACTGGGTAATGGGACTGGTACCCAAGGAGATAACAAGTGGCAAAAATGCCTGGTCCTTAGGGCAGGGAATTGGCTTGACTCTTAGGGAAAACTGTAACTTTGATCCATTACACTGTGGGTTGGCTTAGGAAGAGGTGGAATCAAGATTTTTTATACTTGCCTGCAGTTGGGTTTTAGGTTTATTGCATAAATGAAAGGTATGTTGTATTCCATTCTCTGATTTTTCTCATAATGTACTAGAGTGAGAAGACCCAGCTATAGTAATCCATCCATTAACCATGGACGTGTGTGACGGGGTCAGCTTACTATGAATAGAGACTTCTACAAGCTTTTTTTCTTTTATACCATCCTAGAAGCCTGGTTTGTAAAAGTTCAGACACACACAAATTCAAAATCTGGTTCTCTAAAATGTCTGGTAAGGCTTCAACTAACGACAGCAGCACCTAAATGTTTACATATAAAACAGAGTTTTATTTGAAAATATATCATCAGAAATGAGAGTCAAAACGAGAGGTAGCTGTTAATGGACTTTTAGAACATGACCACATAAAAATTATCTACCAGTTACAGCTAACCGATTTGTATTTTCTTTAGCTCTTGTGGTAGACCATGCTAAACAGAAAGGATAAGGTTTTTCTCTTTATCAAAAACTGTAAAACTTTCCTCTATTCATAATTTTGCTTTTACAACATCTTCTAAAACTTTAAAAACATCCGGATCCTCAATAGTTGAACCAATCTAGAAAAGAAATACAAATCAAAAAGAAGCACAATCAAATGTAAAGTCAATAGTGTAATTTGGTTATCAACAAATACAACAAAATAGAGCTCAGGTTGAAAAAAAATGTTTCTTTAACTGCATATCTATTTCTGTGATTTAGGACTTTTGAATTGTGTACTAAAAACCTCAATCCAAAGTCTTACCTTCAATTTCCTGTTACAGCAGCTGGGCAGAGTATGACAGAGATTAGACGTGTGCAATTCGTTTCGTTCCAAATTCGTTTTTGAACGAAATTGGGATTATTTTTTTGGTCAGAAGCATCCAAATAAATGAAAGATTCTCTTGATGAATGCATACGAAAACAAATTTTCAGAAAGAATAAAAATCCGCAAGAACGAAAATTAAAAAATTCAAAATCAGAAAATCAGAAAGAACAAAAATCAAAAGAATAAGAACGAAAATCCGAAACTTCGAAAATCAATTCAACCTACGAATTAAACAAATCGATTACATTTGGATAATTTTGATTTTCGTATACTATTTTCTATTGTGATTAAATTATTAACTATTATTATAGTTTTTATTATTATTTATTATTTATTAATAATAATAACAACAATAATAAAAAAACTAAAAATTATTAAATTATAGGTATTGGAATTTCCTTTCAAATTTGGCTGTTAGTAAACGTTACGAATGCATCCGAATTTATGAATACCACATCTAAACGAATGGAACGGAACAAATACGAACGCATTCCGATGTTACGAATGATCCGAAGTACCGAATGCCGATCATAATGAATAATCGGATAAACGGAAAACAAAAACGAATGAAACAAAAAATAAAAAAATGAATTTTTCGGTCGTGCACATGTCTAACACAGATTAGTCAGCACAGCTGATTTTATCCCCATGAAGAACTAGAGGTGCACAACCAGTTAACTGAAAAGTACTATTGCCAAAAGTGTAAGGCCCCTTTTACGCATGCGGACCGTTAGTCTGTTTAACATGAATCCATTGACGGATGAAAAACAAACATCAATGCATCTCTATTGAAAAACGGATGCAAGTGGATGATCATCTGTTTACATTCACATCTGTCAACATCCATTTTTTGGAATGGATCAAAGCCCTATTGTTCCATTAAAAAAGTGAAACAGATGAAAAATGGATGTAAACGGTCCATTTTTGCATTTGAGCCAGCACCCACCGGCGTACTAATATTCAGTGACTCATCTCTGCTGCCAGTCAGGGGTCAGGAATTCCCGCTGACAGCACAGACTGAATGCAACAGGTGGCAGTGTGTAAAACAGACAAGTCAGGGGGGTAGGCAGTGTATGCAGAGAGGAGCAGTGCTTACAGGGAGGGGGCAGTTTGTACATACAGGCTATATCACTTGTCAGCTCTGACTATTATTGCCGGCTCTGAATATAATTGCCGGCTCTGAATATAATTGCCGGCTCTTTGGTTACTTGATAGGGCCTGAGAAGGAGTGGTCATTTGGCCCCGCCGCTGAAGTAGAGAAAGGGTTGACCCTGCCCCTTTGTTTACTGCTCCTCACCTCTCCTGCCCCTCTCCTTGCACACACTGCCCCCTCCACCCCCTATCACCTATACGCTATCACATAGGGGGCTATTGGTCCCCTAAGTGATAGCAATAATGTCATGTTTAGAAAAAATAAAAAATAAAAACATTTAAAGAGACACATTAAAAAAAAAAAGTTTGAGCCTCTCCACTCCCACATACGCACGTGTATATACAAAAATCCATGTGTTGGGGTGCCTACGTACAAAAAAGGCAATTGTGCTACACATGTAGCCAGAGATCAATCATTTTAGCACCAGAGTGCCTGGGTAACTCTAAACTGATGACCTGTACGGGCTTTTAAAGCATCCCCTTTGGAAAATATAGGGCATTGAAGGTTTTTTACGGGCACATGCAATTTTAATGCTTGACATGCTGGGCATCCATTTACCCAGTGCAACTTCATCTTTTATATTTTACCAAAAATTAGGGAATTTATTGCATTTGTGTGCCATAAAATTAACTTTTTTGTACTTCATAAACCATGGCGCTATCATGTGACATAAAAAAATGGAACTACCACACATTTATTCTCTAGGATGTCTGCTTTCAGAAAATATATAATGTTTGGGGGATTAAAGTAATCTTCAGGCCTAAAATTATGTTTTAATCATTTTAAGAAAACATTTTAAAAAATTGAAAGTGGTTAAGGCCCCTTTCACATGAGAGGTCCGACCGGGTCCACCTGTCAATTTTTCAGGCAGACCCAATCGGATCCCCCAGTCTCTTCTATGGAGTGGCATCAGATGAAAAACTGATGTAAACTGATTAAAAACTGATGTAAACTAATGAAAAACTGATTAAAAACTGATGTAAACTGATGAATAACTGATGTAAACTGATTAAAGACTGATGTAAACTAATGAAAAACCTGATGTAAACTGATGAAAAAATAAAAAAAAATGATGAAAAAATGATGAAACAAATTATGAAAACTTAATCCAGTTTTTCTTTGAAAAAACCTGACTGAACTAATGAAACAGGTGGACCACCTGTGTGAAAGAAGCCATAAGTTGCTGCATTTGTAAACCACTTTCATAAATGGATGAAGTATTCATCATTTTATCTGCAGTGCTCATCAGTTTTTCCATCTGTTTTTCATCCGTGCTCATCAGTTTATCATTTTTCTTTTTAAATCCACTACCAATGCAAAAATGGATGAAAAACTGACCATTTGTCAGTTTACATCCGTTTTTCTAATGGAAGAAAAATAGAGCTTGGATCAGTTTAAAAAAACGAATGATGACGGATGTGGATGTAAACTGATGTAAATGGATGATTATCCATTTATATCAGTTTTTCCATAAAGATGCATCGATGTACGTTTTTCATCCGTCAATGGATGGATGAAAAACGGACAGCATGTGTGAAAGTATTTGATCGTATTAAGATTTCTATGTGTCAGTTTGATTTACATGCAAAAACATTTACCAATAGATTTCTATCCAGTAATTATTTTACTTAACAATTACATAATTTAATTGCACACATTATCTAACCATTTACCTGATATGGCTTGCCATTTACAAGTGAAGCCAATGTGGCACGAGGGATCTTGCCAGAACGTGTTTTAGGTAGCTGTTTTACAACAATCACTTTCCTGAAAGCTGCTACTGGCCCAATATGTTCTCGGACTTGTGACACTATTTCATTTTCCAGTTCCTCATCTGTAGTGTCCACACCTGCAACAAATATGAAATGGCCATGTATAGCTTATTTTTACCTAGAGAACAAAAGCACAAACTTCACAACTTGGTATAGAGCAAGAAAAGTTGATTCCCGATTGGCTGAGTACTTTTTACAACATCACTTCACAGTTCTATACCTATACACTACTTGTCATACAGACATACCTATCATAGGTTTTCAGATTTATTAGGCCCAGAGATAAACACAAAGAATATACAGAAGATCTTTGGGTATTTATTTGTTCATGTGTTGGTTTGTTACAACTGCAATCTCATTATACAGAAACAAGCTAATGCTGCAAGCAGTTTATAAAAATCGTGCCCCACATGCACTATTCAGTACATGTGTATTTTGTAGGGATGCACCAAAATTTTGTTGGCGGGAAAAAACTGCCGAAAGGAAAAAATTGTTGATAATGGCGCAGAAAATTGCGCATGCCACTGCTGAGCCTATTATCTACTAGGACCCCCAGGTCCTTTTCCATCCTAGATTCCCGCAGAGGTTCTCCCCCCAGTTTATAGAATATATATTATATATATATATATATATATATATATATATATATATATATATATATATATATATATATATTGCATTCATATTTTTGCCACCCACATGCATTATTTTAAATTTTTCTACATTGAACCTCATTTGCCATGTAGTTGCCCACCCCATTAATTTGTTCAGATCTTTTTGCAAGGTTTCCACATCCTGCGGAGAAGTTATTGCCCTGCTTAGCTTAACATCGTCCACAAATACAGGGATTGAACTGTTTACCCCATCCTCCAGGTCATTTATGAACAAATTAAAAAGGATTGGTCCCAGCACAGAACCATGGGGGACCCGACTACCCACCCCTGACCATTCCGAGTATTCCCCATTTATCACCACACTCTGAACTCGCCCTTGTAGCCAGTTTTCAATCCATGTATTCACCCTATGGTCCATAACAACGGACCTTATTTTGTACAGTAAACGTTTATGGAGAACTGTGTTTTGCAAAATCCAGATACACCACATCTACGGGCCTTCCTTTAGCTAGCTGGCAACTCACCTCCTCATAGAAGGTTAGTAGATTGGTTTGGCAAGAACAAATCTTCATGAATCCATGCTGATTACTACTAATGATACCATTCTCATTACTAAAATCTTGTATATAGTCCCATATCAAACCCTCCAAGAGTATACATACTTTTGATGTTAGGCTCACTGGTCTGTAATTCCCAGGGATGTATTTTGGGCCCTTTTTAAATATTGGTGCTACATTGCTTTTCTCTAATCCGCTGGTACCATTCCAGTCAGTAGACTGTCAGTAAAAATTAGGAGCAATGGTCTGGCAATTACTTGACTGAGTTCCCTAAGTACCCTCGGGTTCAAGCCATCTGGTCCCGGTAATTTATTAAAGTTAAGTTTCCCAAGTCTAATTTTAATTCTGTCCTCTGTTAACCATGGAGGTGCTTCCTGTGATGTATCATGAGGATAAACATAGAGGCTCTTAGTCTTTGGCATTTTATATTATGCCTGTTTTGTTTTTATTTTATTTAGTTTTTATTATTATTATTATTGAGCAGCATATGTACTGTAAGTTTCTTTATTTCATTTTGTATTTATTTTATTTTCTGTGTCCAATTTATGTGGGTTACGTTCTATAAAAGTACTTATTTTACATTACTGGATTGTATTTTTTATTCATTAAATTCATGATAATTAAAAAGTCAAATGATGAATATAATACAATTTTATATATCAAAATGCTATTATTTTTTAAAAACTGTCATTTTCGTTATCAGTTTTGTTTTTCAGCCTAGTGTATCCTATCCTTTCGGCACCAAAATTTCCATTTGGTGCACCGCAGTATTTTGAAAGAAATTTTAGCATGACACACACAATATACAAGGTACAGTCAGAGCACAGGAGTCGTTACCATTTTGCAGAACACAAAGTGCCAGTGGAACATGTCCTTTCAAGGAATCCTCCAAGCCCACCACAGCACAGTCTGCCACAGACTTGTGCAATAACACAGACTGCAAAGTTAAAAGAAAAAAAATAATAATAAACTGGACATATCACTAAAATTCACACTTTACAAATATTATATATGATAATGGTAAATGTCATGAATATAAATATGATGCTCATGGGTCCTATCATATGACCCAAATCATAGACAAAGATCACATACTGTAATCTCTGGCTACAGGAGCATAATGATTTTTAATGTCCTTTGAAACAGCAGAGAGCTTCTGAAACCCAAATGAACATGAAACACCTCAACAAGCTCCACTGTCAAGTTTTCCCAGTGATTTACTCCCTGCTGGGTACAGCTCCTCAAGGGCTCGTATTGCCCAAACATCAACTGGATAAGAAGAAAGGATGGAAGCGCACACCAAAAGCCACTCATTTTCAAGTATGACAGGCTTCAGGTTCATTCCCTTCCAAGCCACGGCCCTCTAACGTGTTTCACCTGTCATGGGTATTGTTAATTGTAGAGAAACCTTTCTTCTTATCCAGCAGAGAAGGTCTGTTTTTAGTCAAAGAGATCCCCTCTGGTATACTTGCAGGAATTTAGACCATTGGCAATGCACAGCAAAGAAGCAAAACTTGCTTGAACGGGTACATTACATTTTCTTCTTGCATGCATTATCTTATAATCAACTTGCCACACACATTACAAACTGGACACCAGCTACTAACGTTACATTTAATTGAACTAAAATGAAATGTCCTGTTACCATAACTGAAGTTAAATGTAGAAAAATACAGAATTGATAAGTAATTTGCCTGCACAACCTGGGACACTGAAAACTAGACACTGCAAACAGAGGCACAAGGCACTGCATGTTGTAGAAAATGTGAAGGGCTGGACAAAATAGAAACACTTGTCATTGTGTGCAATTGAAACAAGAAATATGCAATATAGGGGCAAGAGACACAGCAAGTAATAGGGAAGTGATGCATGGTTTGTACTAAGGCATGAGGTAGGGCATTGCATATATTAGAAAAAGTGTTGGTTCCCACAGTGTGCAGCCACTCTTGCCCCTCCCACAAGGATAGAATGAGAAGATTGGTGGTAGTTATGGCAGGATACAGCCATTTCTACTGCTCTCATAATGGAAAGAATAAGGATCAATTCACATATATGCGAAATGGATGCGTTTTAACCGCATCCTATTCGCATAACATGTGAATCAGACCAGCTTTCACCGGTTCACACATGTGCGGGGCGGCCACGGTGCTGTTATAAAAAGGGTCCTGTGCAATTTTGGGTCTGGGTCAGGTGCGAATTCAAGGAAAAATTTGCACCTTAACCTGTAAACAAAACCGCACTGGACTCCGGACTGCAAACCGCAGCCGGACATGCGTGAACCCAGCCCCCAGGTGGATGGATTATACATTCATATTGCCCGCCTTAACGGAGCAGGAGTCACTGTTAAACTGGACTGGAGGCTGCGGGGAGGAAGAGGAGAGGGGAGCCGGCGTTGGAGCAGAGGTAAGCAGAGGACACAAGTCTGATCCTTTCAAGCGGCACGATATGGCTCAGCTTTCTCGCTGAGAGAAGATAGGCAGGAGGAGTGCAGCAGCTGTCAGAGATAGACACCTGCCCGAAACCCTCTGCGTCCTGACCACCGCACCCTAACCTATGAATCGCCCCCCCAAGCTTGCCTCCCTAATCCCCCCCCCAAGCTCTGCCCGAGGACCTGATGCTGGAGAGGTTTACCTCTGTCCTGTCCCTCTGCCCACCTCCTGTGAGGCACGCCCCCTCCTGTCTCTCTGCCCCTATGCCCACATCCTGTGATGCATGCCCCCCTCCTGTCCCTCAGCCCACCTCCTGTGACGCATGCCTCCCTCCTGTCCCTCTGCCCACCTCCTGTGATACATTTCCCCCACCTGTCCCTCTGCCCACCTCCTGTGACACTGCCCCTCCTGTCCCTCTGCCCACCTCCTGCGACACTGCCCACCTCCTGTGATGCTGCCTACCTCCTGTCCCTCTGCCCGCCTCCTGTGACACATGCTTCCCCTCCTGTCCCTCTTTTCCCCTCCTGTCCCTCTGCCCACCTCCTGTGACGCTGTTCCCCACCTGTCACTCTGCTCCTCTCCTGTGATGCATGCCCCCCTCCTGTCCCTCTGCCTTCTTCCTGTGATGCTGCCCCTACCTGTCCCCCTGCTACCTCCTGTCTCTCTGCCCCCCTCCTGTCCCTCTGCCCCCCTCCTGTGATGCATACCTCCCTCCTGTCCATCTGCCACCCTTCCTATGATGCAAGCCCCCCACCTGTCCCTCTGCAGACTTCCTGTGACACTGCTCCCCACATGTCCCTCTGCCCATCTCCTGTGACGCTGCCCCCACCTGTCCCTCTGCCCACCTCCTGTGACGCTGTCCCCACCTGTCCCTATGCCCCCCTCCTGTGAAGCATGACCCACTTCTGTCACGCTCCCCTCCCCCTGTGACGCATGCTCTCCTCCAGTCCCTCTGCCTGTGACACTGCCTCCCACCTGTCCCTCTGCCCCATCCTGTTTCACGCTGCGCTCTTCCTGTGATGCTGCCGCCCACCTGTCACTCTGCCCTCCTCCTGTGAAGGTGCCCCCCTGCTGCCCCCCTTTTGTCCCTCTGCCCACCTCCTGTGACTCAGCCCCGCCCCCTACGTGTATTGTGTTTTCACCCCAGCCATGCAGAGGCTGCTCAGGGTGCTGGTGGTGATGTCTGTACAAGGAGTCCAGGGATGGGGAGGATCTTTCTGCACTAGGAGTCCGGGGATCCAGTGAGTATAGGTATGAAGAACTGAAAGAGGTATGAGGTACTGCATGTAATGAAGAGATATAAATCACAGAGGGGGTTATTTACGAAAGGCAAATCCACTTTGCACTACAAGTGCACTTGAAATTGCACTGAAAGTGCACTTGGAAGTGCAGTCGCTGTAGATCTGAGGGGAAGATCTGAAATGAGTGGAAGCTCTGCCGATTTTATCATCCAATCATGAATAAGCTAAAATGCGTTTTTTTATTTCCCTTGCATGTCCCCTTAAGATCTACAGCAACTGCACTTGAAAGTGCATTTTCAAGTGCACTTACAGTGCACTTGTAGTGCAAAGTGGATTTGCCTTTAGTAAATAACCCCCTATGTGCAACAAAGTTAAAGGGGGGAATGTGTATAACACAGGTATGAAGTACTGCAAGTTGGATGAGGCACTTCATGTTATATCTCACAGAATATGGAGTAACATGCCATCATGCATGACATGCATTATGTCTCACCAACAATACCTGTAAATTCTAGGAATAAGTAAAAGAAGTGAGCAGCTCCAGTAGGTTGCCATCTCACCTAAATGTTTATCTATCTTCTCGAAAAAAAAAAAAAAAAAAATGCAAGCACAAAAAGTACCAGCTTTGGCAACTAAGGTAATAGTTAATGGTCTTAGAGGCTAATGGGCAGTATGGCACCAACATTCATAACAAAATAAAAAAACTGCAGAATTTCTATCAAAAAGCCTGCAAAAACCACCATTTTAACATATACAATTAATATTACTTTTAGGTTACCTCTTCTATTGCTCCTGCAGAAAGCCGATGACCTGCTACGTTTATGACATCATCGACCCGGGACATGACATATACATAGCCATCTTCATCCATATATCCTGCATCCATTGTATCGTAATACCCCTATCAAACAGATAATACATGTAAAGACATTATCCAACCATTTTACATTCACCCTAGGATACTTATGTACGTGAAGAATAAATATGCCAGTAAGATCACAGAAAACTAGTTCATTAGCTTTTCACCTGCTTCTGGCACTTGTCTATTCCATTCCCAATGTAATCACAGGGCACTGACCAGGGACCAATCATGCCAGGCAAATTCAGATCTATTTCAATCTTTATAAAATCCTGTGCAGCTTTCTGTGTATTGCTTTTTCATAGCTTTTGAAGCTGAATTCTTGGCTAACAGCTAAATTTACAGTTATAAAAAAAAACAACCCATTGAAACCCATTGTTTACATGGTTCATGTTAGGGCAAGGTCTCTAAGAGCGCTTAATGTTTAGAGGAAAAGGTGTGTTTGGTTCCAGCGAAAAGTCAATTAAAAATACATTTTTTAAAGTGATTGTAAAGATATATTTTTTTTTTTTTAAATAACAAACATATCATACTTACTTCCACCGTGCAGCTTGTTTTGCACAGAGTGGCCCCCGAACCTGCTCTTCTGGGGTCCCCCAGTGGCTCTCGTGGCTCCTCCCAACATCTGATAACCCCTTCGGAGAAGCGCTTCCCCGAGGGGGTTACCTTGCGGGCGCGCTCCCGAGTCCTGCATTCGGCGTCCATAGACGATGAATGCAGGACTCGGCCCAACCCCCCAGCGCTCGCGTCATTGGATTTGATTGACAGCAGTGGGAGCCAATGGCTGAGCTGCTATCAATCTATCCAATCAAGAGCTGAGCACCCCTGGCAGAGAGAAAGCGCATCCCTGCGGGTCAAGTTCGAGGGTTCAGATAAGTAAAACGGGGGGCTGGGGGGTCGGTCACTGACAAGTGATTTTTATAGGATGCATTAAGGTGAAAAAACACAAAGGTTTACAACCCTTTTAAGGCAGCAGTATTTATCGTTATTTGGATGCTTTACAATGATGAGGACTCTCCTCTCACCTCTATGTGACAGAGCTGGGCACCTGAACAGCCATTCACCATAGCTGCCACATGGGTGGAATGGGATGGAGTCACATACTCTGCCCTTGGAAGCTGAATCGATTAGTGAGAAAGGGAAGGAAAGGTTTGTGTTGCTGGTGGGGCCAGCACTAAAGTGAACTTGTTCCATTGTCCTACATGACAAAATCACTTCACTTTAAGGGATGTTATGCTGCCAAAAAAGAAAAGGTTAATCCATGGTAGAAATGTTACTATTACATCATGGACCCCTGGCAAGTTACACTTACTGGAAACTTTGCGAAGTAGAGATTTTTAAACATTTCATCATTTTCCCAAAGTGTGGAAAAAGCCCCAGGAGGCAAAGGTAATCTGGGAAATAAAAAAATCAGAAATATGAGAAACATCAATTTACAATCAGATTCCAGTATAAAAATGATTCTTTCTAGAACTAGTGCAGTGTGAGCATTCAGCCTGTCAACAAAGATCAACAATAAGCTGAAAAGCAGACCACATGCAGAACGGAAGGTGGCATTGGGGCATCTGCTAGGATTGTAGTCGGTTTTCCACAGCTGGCTGGCTAGAATCACACGGAATAGGGATTAGGCAGGACTTAGCTAAGTTCGTGCAGGGGCTGTAGTTTCTAATCTTTTTCGTCTGTAATTCCATTTCCTTCCTTAGAGTGCACTGGCATATACAAATCAATTTGGGTTTCTAGCATAGTTGCCAACAATTGGAAATATGACTTCACAATGTATGGCTTGTGGTGTTACATTTTTACCCCTATGCTTTTCTATGTTTTAGGGAAAACAGGGCTATGAATACAGGAGAAACTGAAGTAAATTAAACTCCTTTGTTGATGTCAGTGGGAAAAAAATAAAAATCATTGTTTGTTCATGGCTCCCCATAGTTTGCAATCATTGGGATAAAATAAGTTCCATTATTGGTATTACTAGGATAATATAGTAGGATAAAATAAACACAACATTATTGGTATCATTAAAGTAAGACAAGCCCCATATTGTGTCAGTCGGAGTAAAATAAGTCCCATATTGTTGGTGTCAGTGGGAGCAAAATGAAACCCCAATCTTTGATGATGGGTGTGTGGGAGTAAAATGAGCCTCACCATGGTGTCAACAGGGGTAAAATAGGCCCCATATTGTTGGTGTCAGTGGAATAAAATTAAAGAATATGTTCATAATTTTTTAGAAAAAAAAAAATAAATGCACATTATTTTGCAGAAAATGCGCATTTATTATTTTTCCTTCAGGAGCCTGGAAAGCATTGCACCCGTGATCAAGGGTGCAAGGTCAGGCTTCTACAGACAAGCCCTGCAGCTTTCAGCCCACTGAAGACATTAGGCTCTCCACACTGATCACTGCAGACAGGCTAAATGTAAAGAAACCAATGTTGCTGTCATGGGCTTGTGATGACAGCTTTCAAAGTGCAATGAAATAAAAAGGAGGGTAATTAAATGATTATATTTACAAAAAATGTCTTTAAAAGTTTTTTCTCTATAAATCTATTCCTCTAAATGTTCATATTTTCTAAGCCTTCCTCCGTTATCAGTTTAGTCGGTCATCAAATCTGACCAATTACGATAACTGGATATTTGTAATGCCAGGCTTGCCAAACCTTGCCAACTTTGTTAGAGAACTGGCCATGAGTGCCAATGCATCTGTAGCGGAAGCCTTTGTTTTTATTATGACAGTTTTGTAAATGAAAGCCAAACAAGCATAGAATCAGAAGAAGAAAAAAAAAAACTATCCCAGATTACAGAATGGCATTTCAATTACAGAATGTCCAGGTCCTGTGCGATTTTCTTTTTTTCTGGTGTGTAGAAACAGCACTGATTGCAGGGAATTGCCAAAGCAGTACTATAATTTACTGAATTCCTGCTACACAACATGCAACTACCAAAGATGAACGATCTCATGTCTGTTAAACGTTGTAAGGGGAAATTTCAGTTCATATAAAAAGTTTTCTTTTGCAATTAGCATTGAAATCAAGTGGATTTAGCTCTTGCACCTGTACACCCCCTCTGGACCAGGGCAGTTTTACTTTTCTGTTATGAGTCTGTTTATTCAGCAATAATGGTCATTTCCAAGAATAACAAAGTAATACATATACAGTAGAATTTTTTAGATCAAGGCTTTCCTTTGGCAATATTATCTTCCAAAATTCTTTTATTTTTTATGGAAACCATAAACAGAAACTAGTAAAACGACATAAAAAACTTTTTTTCCTATTTTGAGCAGTTATGCCCTGTACACACGACTGGTTTTGCCGTCGGAATTTAAATTTGAAGGTTTTTTCACGATGGAATTCCGCTCAAGCTGTCTTGCATACACACGGTCACACCAAGAACGCGGTGTTGTACAACATGTACGACGGGACAACAGGTATGACGTCTTGTACTTGCTTCAGAGCATGCGTCATTTTTGGTACCTCGGAACAGCATACAGACGAGCAGTTTTCCCGATAGGAATTTGTTCCCTCGGAAAAATATATAACATGTTCTCTAAGTTCGTCTGAATTTTCGTCGTAAAAAGTCCGATGGGGCATACACACGGTCGGAATATACGATGAAAAGCTCCCATCGGACTTTTTCTGTTGGAAATTCCGACCGTGTGTACGGGACATTAGGGTTCATGCACACTGCTGCTTCTAAACAGTTTTTTGGGGGGCTTTGGGCATTTTTTTGCCTAAAACCCTGAATTCCTCTTAATAAAAGACTAAATTCCTCTCAATAAAAAGCTTTGTGTCCATGTATACATAGGCTTTTAGAGGAATTTAGAAGAAGCAGCATTTAGAGGCAGTCAAAGCTCCTCTCCTAAATGCAGAATTGTGTGCAGGAAAGGAGCTTTTGGGCATAACAAATGTCAATCATGCCGAAGCGATAGGTGCATTTAGCGCTTGAGTGTTTATTCAGGCGGAACTGATGGGACCCTCCAGTCTCTTCTATGGAGCAGTAGATGTCAGCGGACACTGTCCACTGACACCCACCGCTGTCAATCCGATCCTGTCTGCTAAAAACAGAGGAATGGTGGTCCTATTTCTTATCTGTTTGGCGGATCGGATGGCATCAGATGGAAACTGACAGGAGGTCTGATTCCATCCGATTGCCCCATAGATTAGAGCGTGTCTGTGTCTGCTCTGCATAGTTGAGCAGACACTGACCTGTCATCTGCCAGCTCAGCGGGGAGCAGCGGAGAGATCCCCCTTGTTGAGCAAGCGGATGCCGCTTTACGGAGGTGCCCATGTGAAAGGGGCTTCATACAGGAGGAATGTTACTAGCCAGATTACCAGGTGAAACCAGAGAGAAAAACGCCTACAAAAAATAAACCAATGCAGCCACCACATCTAAAGGATTGATAAGCTGCGATATATTACATTTTTGATTTTGGGTTTAATGCCATATTAAGTACTTGCTGCCCAGTCTATAGATATAAACATCCTGGACAGCAAGTGGTTATACAAGGATCAAGGTTGCAACTGCAGCCACAATCCTGGTACTGTTTTTTAAAGCTGGCAATCATCTTTCCTGCAGATGTGAGATGCGGTAGCTTTACAGCTAACAGATCACGTTTACAGTGCTCCGAAGGCCCTCCTCCCCAACTCAAAATAAAAAAAATGAAAACGTGAAAAATAAAAAAATGCCTCTGTAGGCAAGCGGTTTATAAACCTTTTTCTTTATTTCTACTATATAAAAGAAAGAAAGAAAAAACATGAAAAAAAACAGTTTCCCTTACTTCCAGTTTTAAAACACAACAAATTGTTACATAGTCTGGTTGAAAAAAGACACAAGTCCATCTAGTTCATTGGTGCCCAGTAGCCCGCAGAGCCCCCTGATGTGGCCC
Organism: Aquarana catesbeiana; assembly: GCF_042186555.1. NCBI lineage: Eukaryota > Metazoa > Chordata > Amphibia > Anura > Ranidae > Aquarana > Aquarana catesbeiana. Next base: position 299,311,734 of record NC_133326.1, read on the forward strand.
GCCACCTCCTTCCTGTTCTGGGATGGTGGGTTGGCAAACCCAGATCGCAGGTTGCCGAGTCGCCATCCCAGAGCATCAGTGCTGTAAATGAAGCCAGCGGTAGAGGAAGCAAGCAGTTGCGGAGCAGAGCCGCATAAACCGATACTTCTTGTATAGTGCCTTCTCTTGTCACAGGCGGAGTGATACCAAATGCACTCTGCCTGGGACAGCAACACCCGGCAATACCTGAATGGAAGACAGTTATTATAGGTAAGTTTATTACTAAAACCAGTGAATATATGGGCATATCTGTTTTGCAGTGGTTACTGGGCTGCTTTCAAACCGATCTGTAGGTGTAGCTCAGTGCGCCTGTGAGTTACCTGCACAGAGCCATAGACTTCTGTTATTACCTGCCGGTTTGTTGCGCTTTCAGAAAGTGCACCACACCTGCAGAATATAATAGAAGTCTATGGCAAAGTGCAGCTAACCCGCAGGAAAGTCACAGGTGCACTGTGCTGCACTCACGGTGTGGGTAAACCGCAGTGCATCAGTGGCTTAGGCCCCTTTCACACAGTCTGACCCAATTAGACCCTCCATTCACCTCAATGGAGCAGCAGATGTAAACAGACTTGTGTCCATTTAGACTCACCTACCACCATAATCCAATCTGCTAAAAAAAAAAGAAGGGGATACTTCCCCTTCCATCTGATCGGATTGGAGGGCCCATAGACTAGAGTGGGCTGTGTATGTGTCCACTTTGCATATGCAGAGTGGACATGGACCTATCACCCGCCCGCTCCACTTCAAAAGGTTGGGCACCCCTGATCTAGATCAAGCAAATAAAAATGACCTCTTTTGGAAATTAGACGCCACAAGGTGATCTGCTTTTTGCCATTTTTTTGGAAATGAAGAAACATGCTGGATTTATTGAGGGGGTTAAAGCACTGAGCTTGGTAATGACACACTACACACATAAAAAAGTACAGATCGTACACAAAGGAAGAAAGAGGTGAAGGGTTAATGCACGTCACATACAGTGAGAGGATAGAGATTAGGGGGCAGTGCAGGATCTACAGGATAAGGGAGGCGAGGGATTAACCTACGGGTCCCTGCAGGAGCAGAGACAGGATATATATACTGTATAGAGGTGAATGACAGTAGAGGGGTGAATAACACTGTTTTGGTACTGAACAACACTGGACACTGGGCGTTGGCTGTGATCAGGAAGCTTTCTTTCCTCTCCCACACAGATCATTGTGTGAGAAGAAAGTGAAAGCTGGCTGCCATACACGTGGTACAGAGCCAATTCCAATGGCTCTGTACGTTTGTGAGCTGAACTTAACAGTACAGAGAAGATCCTTGACAGTACAGCAGTGTTCATGCAAAAAAAAAAAAATTTTTAAATATTACCCCCCACCTCACACCGGAATGTGCCACCCATCTATGTATAAGGGGTTGATTACAAGTGGTTAAAAACTCCTGAAATAAATTTAAAAATAAAATGTTGATCGTGGTAGAAATGCACACAGCTTTTAGTTTCCGTTTGTGGGGTTGATTTACTACTGGGTGTTTGGTGTGCTTCTGTACCTTTAAGAAGGGATGGGCTGCCCTTCAGTCCACCTGCCAGCATTTATCCATCAGAATGCATGTGCCTCCACTGTGAGGACACTCATATTTTAGTGTTAGGACCAGGCTCTGTGGCTTACGCATGCATTTGCAAATGCGTGCGGACTAAACCCCTGTTTTTAACGCGTACTTTTAGACAGGTCAATTTGGTTGTCTGTGAGCTGGTGGTAAGTAGGCTTTAGTTTTTTCCTGGGCATTCCCCAGGCTTTGTTTGCATCTGTCTGTAGCCCTCCAAAGCTGCTTACTGTGATAGCCAGCTATAAATGAAGGCGGTGGCAAGTTTTTTTAGATCACCTTGGTGTGTTTATTGGTCCAGAAATGCACCAGCACCTTTGCAGCCATAGTGCTATTTGCTGGGTGTTTGGGGTGCTTTTGTACCTTTAAGAAGGGATGGGCTGCCCTTCAGTCCACCTGCCAGCATTTATCCATTAGAATGCATGTGCCTCCACTGTGGGGACACTCATATTTTAGTGTTAGGACCACAGATATCAAGGTGCCATGCCGAGGCTCTGTGGCTTACGCATGCATTTGCAAATGCGTGCGGACTAAACCCCTGTTTTTAACGCGTACTTTTAGACAGGTCAATTTGGTTGTCTGCGAGCTGCTAGTAAGTAGGCTTTGTTTTTTTCCTGGGCATTCCCCAGGCTTTGTTTGCATCTGTCTATAGCCCTCCAAAGCTGCTTACTGCGATAGCCAGCTATAAATGAAAGCGGTGGCAAGTTTTTTGAGGTCACCTTGGTGTGTTTATTGGTCCAGAAACGCACCAGCACCTTTGAAGCCATAGTGCTATTTGCTGGGTGTTTGGTGTGCTTCTGTACCTTTAACCACCAAGCTACCGCCCGCCGTCATATGACGGCGGGACGAGGCAGCTCTTGTTCTGGGCGGACGTCATATGACGTGAACAACCTCCCGAGCCACTAGGGGGCGCCTGCCCGCTGCGTCGCTCTTGTTCTGGGCGGATGTCATATGACATGATCGCCCTCCCGAGCCACTAGGGGGCGCCTGCCCGCTGCGTCGCTCGGGACCCGATGCGCGTGCCTGGCGGCCGCGATGTCCACCAGGCACCCGTGATTGCCGGGTAACAGAGCAGGACCGTGGATCTGTGTATGTAAACACAGACCCACATCCTGTCGGAGAGGAGACCGATGGTGTGTCCCTTGTACATAGGGACACCGATCGGTCACCTCCCCCAGTCAGTCCCCTCCTCCCACAGTTAGAATCACCTCCCTAGGACACACATTAACCCCTCGATCGCCCCCTAGTGTTAACCCCTTCCCTGCCAGTCACATTTACACAGTAATCAATGCATTTTTATAGCACAGATCGCTGTATAAATGTGAATGGTCCCAAAAATGTGTCAAAAGTGTCCGATATGTCCGCCGTAATATCGCAGTCACAATAAAAATTGCAGATCGCCGCCATTACTAGTAAAAAATAAATAAATAAAAATGCTATAAATCTATCCCCTATTTTGTAGACGCTATAACTTTTGCGCAAACCAATCAATATACGCTTATCGCGATTTTTTTTTACCAAAAATATGTAGAAGAATACATATCGGCCTAAACTGAGGAAAAAATTTGTTCAAATTAAAAATAAAATTGGATATTTATTATAGCAAAAAGTAAAAAATATTGTGTTTTTTCAAAATTGTCCCTCTTCTTTTGTTTATAGCGCAATAAATAAAAAAAACACAGATGTGATCAAATACCACCAAAAGAAAGCTATATTTGTGGGGAAAAAATGATAAAAATTTAATTAAGGTGCAGTTTAACATGACCGCATAATTGTAATTCAAAGTACGACAGCGCTGAAAACTGAAAAATGGCTTGGGCAGGAAGGGGGTGAAAGTGCCCTGTATTGAGGTGGTTAAGAAGGGATGGGCTGCCCTTCAGTCCACCTGCCAGCATTTATCCATTAGAATGCATGTGCCTCCACTGTGAGGACACTCATATTTTAGTGTTAGGACCACAGATATCAGGGTGCCGTGACGAGGCTCTGTGGCTTACGCATGCATTTGCAAATGCGTGCGGACTAAACCCCTGTTTTTAACGCGTACTTTTAGACAGGTCAATTTGGTTGTCTGTGAGCTGGTGGTAAGTAGGCTTTGGTTTTTTCCTGGGCATTCCCCAGGCTTTGTTTGCATCTGTCTGTAGCCCTTCAAAGCCGCTTACTGTGATAGCCAGCTATAAATGAAGGCGGTGGCAAGTTTTTTGAGATCACCTTGGTGTGTTTATAGGTCCAGAAATGCACCAGCACCTTTGCAGCCATGGTGCTATTTGCTGGGTGTTTGGTGTGCTTCTGTACCTTTAAGAAGGGATGGGCTGCCCTTCAGTCCACCTGCCAGCATTTATCCATCAGAATGCATGTGCCTCCACTGTGGGGACACTCATATTTTAGTGTTAGGACCACAGATATCAGGGTGCCGTGACGAGGCTCTGTGGCTTACGCATGCATTTGCAAATGCGTGCGGACTAAACCCCTGTTTTTAACGCGTACGATTAGACAGATCAGTTTGGTTGTCTGCGAGCTGGTGGTAAGTAGGCTTTGTTTTTTTTTTTCCTGGGCATTCCCCAGGCTTTGTTTGCAATTGATTTACTAAAGGCAAATCCACTTGGCACTACAAGTGCACTTGGGAGTGCAGTCACTATAGATTTGAGGGGAAGATCTGAAATGAGGGGAAGCTCTACTGTTTTTATCATCCAATTATGTATAAGCAAAAATGCTGTTTTTTTTTTTTTTATCCTTACATGTCCCCCTCGGATCTGCAGCGACTGCACTTCCAAGTGCACTTGTAGTGCAAAGTGGAGTTGCCTTTAGTAAATAAACCCCATGGCGTTAGACCTGTCCTTGTCCTTTAGTTTTTATCTGAACTACAGAATACCTCTCTACCCTCTTGTCATCTCCACGACATAGTAAGAAGTGTTCTCTGGTCTAAGGGAAAAATTAGAAGGAATAATTAAACTCCTTGAGATAACATATGAAGAACACAAGACAGCTCTGGATTTCTGACAGGTTCATCAGGTATTTTTTGCACTTATCAAACAAATATGACAAAGGATAAAAAGGGAGCAAAATTAGAGAAGTCCATTGTTAGGGATTGCATAAACTATCACATAACCATATGACTTATGCAGTCAAGCTTGTGTTTTTCACTGTACTGAATATAAAAGGCTTTGCTGAGATTTGTTTTCACTTTGACATGAAAGAGTCTATTTCTGTTGATCATTGTCAGAAAAAAAGCAAATGAAATGCACTGTGATGTATTATTCTTTTATAATAAGACATGAAATCCTCCACAGGGATGAACTTTTTTTTATAGGAAAATATTCTTCACTTTTAGCAGGCACTTGTGAATATTGAAGAATCAATATCCCAATTGGTGCCATTTTGCTAGCACTGATGTAAAACTGGTGAACCTCCCCGTTATCCCTAACATCATCTTTGACCCTAGAAACCACTAACATGCCATCTACATCAGCCATTTGGCTGGGGTGAAGTGAATCTCTGCAAACACAATCGGGCTGCAGTTTTGGAATAGTGGCAATTGCTTACAGCAAAGCCTGAAAAGGTATGGCTTTATTTTAATTTTTTTCCCCAATTTTTAAATCAGAGAAAAAAATGTAAGGGCCACTTCATACAGGTATCTTGCTCAGAACCACATAAAAGTGAAGTATGCTCTCATGTCTGAGACTTGTCCCCAGAATTCTTATGACACACTGCTTCCAGAATAGACCCAAGTGTTTAGAGCCTAATAAAAGGGACATGCTTTTTCAGAATGCCTCCCAAATTGTAAAACTCCGAACTCTACCATACCAGCCTTAACTCTGGTTTCAAGCCATGCAGAAGGGAGTAGGATTTTGTAGAAGATGAGGTATACCGTCCATTGGTCTAATACCTGGAGGGTGGGAGATGTCCAATAGACAGAATTATGACTGCTGGGAAGAGAGACCAGCACAAGGAAACTGAGCAACAGAGGAGTTGCAAGAAAAAAAAAAGGGGACCTTTTTGGATGGGGGGGAGGTGGGGATAGGGTGGACTAGGCATGAACACACTGACCATGTTTTTGTAATTATAGGTGCACTAATCTACAGTGAGTGTCCTTGGGCATATGGTGCTCTATGCATGGGGCCAAATTTTCGAATTGGTTAACAGAGTCGTGGAGGATGAGTTTCTCATTAAATAATTGTCAATAAAACTTTTGCATTCTATTTTCCTTATTTGTAGGGAATACCCCTTGCCTTTTTAGCATATTGAGTTCAAAGCTTCTTGCTAATTTTCATAATTTCTTTGTCCATGTTATTCTCTTTAAAATTATGTGATTTAATAGTCCATTCTTTATTGTTTATTTAGACTAAAGGGTTCTCATTAATATGACCTTTCCCTGACAATCTGCTTTAAAAACCTCACTTATCTGCAATATGTGCATTTTCTATCAAGCATAAGTTGCTGCAGACTTCCTGACGCTCGTCAATAGGATGTACTGCCAAAATCTACAGTTGTACCAGTCTGTGGGAAGCCAACTATTTTTCCTTTGGCTCCCCAGTCTCACAGGTGTTTGGTGAAACTTCTTCCAAGGCATGTAAATGTCATTCAACTGTGAAAACTGCAGCATTAAATGAGATTTACAAGAGATTTTTTATACTCTGACATAAAAGTGCAAGCTATGATATACACCCAGACATGACACATATTCACAGCGAGCCATGAAAATTAAACTTTGCCCACTTAAGGTTAGCAAAACGTTTCTAATGGTATATTTCAACCTTGTGATAATAAATGTGTCAAAAGATCAACTCCAGGCAAACACACAACAGAAAAACATTCCTGGAAATGTTCTACCTGCCAAAGACTCAATTATTCAGTGTGGCCACCCCTGGCAGACAACAATGCTAGATCCTTGACCTTCACTGCAGCTAAGGAAGGCTAGTTTAAAGTGGACCTAAACATTTATTAACCCTCACAGAGATCAAAGAACCCCCCCCACAAAAAAAAGTCTGATACCAACCCCCCCTTACTACCACCAGGGTTGGGACAAGGGGTGGGGGGGATTTGTGCTGGGAGGGGGGTTTTGAAGTGGGGGGGTAATTTTAGGGGTAGAGGATTTGTGCTAGGATGGGTGATTTTTTTTGGGGGGGATTTGGGAGATGGGGGGGGGCAAAGATTTGGGGAAGGCTTTCAGCAGGGGGGAATTAATGCTTGGGGGTAAGCATGCAGATTAGTGCTCAGTGTTTTTGCGGTGGGATTTTTGCTGACACATAATGCTCATACATCTTGGTGGGGGGGGGGGCAGTTTGGCATGTTCGCCCTGGGCTCTAGATGACCTTGTTCTGGCACTGACCACCACCTGTAGCCTTTCACCTTGAGATTTTCTATAATGTACAGTCTGAGTGATAACTGGGTAAGAGGAGACTGGACAGGACAGGTCAATAAAAGAAAACTTGGCTGCTTCCACCAACTGCATTTAAAATACATTTAACTGGCTTTATATCTGCCTTAAATTCAGATTTATATAAGGTAGTAGATGGGCAATGAACATACCCACAATAAATAGCTATGCAACACCTTTACATGAGAGCACAATACATTCATTCACCAGAGGGTGTTTAAAAAGGTTTTCCTTCTTCCAGTAAACAGAAAAATATTTCATTGTGGGCAGTAATGCCACTGTTGAATTCATTGGGGTTGATTTGCTAAAAGTAACTATACTGTGCACTTTGCAAAGTGCAGTTGCCCTCTGAAAGTGCAGTTGCTCCAGAGCTTAGTAAATGAGGTAAAGCTTCACTTTGTAAAGTGAATCACGTGCAAGGCAAATAAAAAAAAACTGTATTTTTAGCTTGCACATGATTGGATGATGGAAGTCATCAGCGTTTCTGCTCATTTACTAAGCTCTGGAGCAACTGCACTTTGCAAAGTGCACAGTCTTTTTCACTTTAGTAAATCCACCCCATTGTGTCTATGGTACAGAGACAAATTTCTTATTGGTCAGAGACAACTAATTAGTGCCCTATTCACATCTTGGTGTTCCGGGAACACGTGCAAAATGTGCATCGCGCTTGAAGTGTCATTAATTCTTAAGGATGTTTTGTCACATGCCAAAATGTGCATTGCATGAGGCCTACTACAAACAGGTGCAGGAGGTACTTTGGCATGTTTGTCACATGCTGAATGGGATGCCCTATGCGATCATGTAACAAACTTGGTAAAAAAAAAAAAAAAAAAAGAGTGTCGCACAGGTGTAACTAGAGTGTAATCTGTGAGCAGGTGCAAGAAGGTGTGCTAAAGTAAATGACTTCTATATTGGAAGGATTTTCCATTTTTTTTAAACATCTTGTTAAATATGAAGCAACATTACCTGACAACTTTAGTTTAGGAATTTGAAAAGGTTTATGATCACAAACATGACAATAACACTTACTTTACAACAATATTTCCCAGCGTGTTAGTCTTGAGTTCTTGCATTTGGCTATTTAATATTTTAACTGTGAAAGAAAAGAAGAATATTTCTTGAATGGCCTTTTTTTTCCAGAATTATGATTTTAAGGTATAGGTCTTTCAAACAAAATGTAATAAACAATTTAGTAATCTCTGCATTTTCAATTGACAATCCAGCTTAACAAATGACCAATGATAAACAAACACCGACAATGCAATTTGTGCAATTTGTGCAGACGATGTGGTAAATTTAAGCATTACTTGTGATAAATTTGTCATAAATTTATGAGCAATTTTAATATAAACATATGCCGTTCCACCCCAGTGATTATGTCCCTACCATGTGCCTGACACCACATTTCCCACTCATATCTATGAGGCTATCACATCACTCTAGCTAAAAATGGCAGGGTGTGCAGCAATGCACACCCTGCTTGTAGGTCTGCTACAGAGACGTTACATGAAAAAAATTCATAGATACAACTTGCTTTAGACAGGTTCTTGTTTTTATTGCACTTTTTTAGGTTTTCATCTTTCAAGGCTATTCAGTATTAGCTATACTAAAGACTCCTTAATGTACCAAAATGTGCACATATGTCTGTCTATAGCCATTTGATATGATACAATATCTACAGTACCTCACAAAAGTGAGTACACCCCTCACATTTTTGTAAATATTGTATTATATCTTTTCATGTGACAAAACTGAAGAAATGACACTTTGCTACAATGTATAGTAGTGAGTGTACAGCTTGTATAACAGTGTAAATTTGCTGTCCCCTCAAAATAACTCAACACACAGTCATCAATGTCTAAACTGCTGGCAACAAAAGTGAGTACACCCCTAAGTGAAAATGTCCAAATTGGGCCAAAGTGTCAATATTTTGTGTGGCCACCATTATTTCCAGCACTGCCTTAACCCTCTTAGGCATGGAGTTCACCAGAGTTCCACAGGTTGCCACTGGAGTCCTCCTCCACTCCTCCATGACGACATCACTGAGCTGGTGGATGTTAGAGACCTTGTGCGCTTCCAACTTCCATTTGAGGATGCCCCACAGATGCTCAATAGGGTTTAGGTCTGGAGACATGCTTGGCCAGTCCACCACCTTTACCCTCAGCTTCTTTGGCAAGGCAGTGGTCATCTTGGAGGTGTGTTTGGGGTCATTATAATGTTGGAATACTGCCCTGTGGCCCAGTCTCCGAAAGGGATGGGGATCATGCTCTGCTTCAGTATGTCACAGTACATGTTGGCATTTGTGGTTCCCTCAATGAACTGTAGCTCCCCAGTGCCAGCAGCACTCATGCAGCCCCAGACCATGACCACCCCACCACCATGCTTGACTGTACTCCTCACCTGTTTGCTGCCACACATGCTTGACATCATCTGAACCAAATAAGTTTATCTTGGTCTCATCGAGCCACAGGACATGGTTCCAGTAATCCATGTCCTTAGTCTGCTTGTCTTCAGCAAACTGTTTGCGGGCTTTGTTGTGCATCATCTTTAGAAGAGGCTTCCTTCTGGGACGACAGCCATGCAGACCAATTTGATGCAGTGCACGATGTATGGTCTGAGCACTGACAGGCTGAACCCCCACCCCTTCAACCTCTGCAGCAATGCTGGCAGCACTCATACATCTATTTCCCAAAGAGCATGTGCACTCAACTTCTTTGTTCAACCATGGTGAGGCCTATTCTGAGTGGAACCTGTCCTGTTAAACCCCTGTATGGTCTTCGCAACCATGCTGCGCTCAATTTCAGGGTCTTGGCAATCTACTTAAAGCCTAGGCCATCTTTATGTAGAGCAACAATTCTTTTTCTCAGATCCTCAGAGAGTTCTTTGCCATGAGGTGCCATGTTGAACTTCCAGTGACCAGTATGAGAGAGTGAGAGCGATAACACCAAATTTAACACACCTGCTCCCCATTCACACCTGAGACCTTGTAACACTAATGAGTCACATGACACCGCGGAGGGAAAATGGCAAATTGGGACCAATTTGGACATTTTCACTTAGGGGTGTACTCACTTTTGTTGCCAATGGTTTAGACATTAATGGCTGTGTGTTGAGTTATTTTGAGGGGACAGCAAATTTACACTGTTATACAAGCTGTACACTCACTACTTTACTACGTCATTTCTTCAGTGTTGTCACATGAAAAGATATAATCAAATATTTACAAAAATGTGAGGGGTGTACTCAATTTTGTGAGATACTGTACTATACACACATGCCATACTGTATGTATAAAACTCATGTAATAATCTCATTTTTATTACATGAGTTCTAGTTTATCCAATAAACACACCAAAGATAGAAGGGTCACTGGTGGCTCCACTAATATAACTAGTATTTTAAAGCGGAGCTCCACCCAAAAGGGGAAGTTTCACTTTATGCATCCCCCCCCCGGCACATTGAGCATGTCATTTTTTGGGGGGGAGCGGGTACCTAGTTTTGACAGGTACCTGCTCCCACTTCTGCTCCTATGGCCTAGGCTCTCCCCCTCCCTCCCTGCAGTCTTTTGGAATGCGTCACAGGTCCCAGAAGACTACCAGACCATTCAGCAGGCGCAGCGTGACTTACACATGCCCAGTGTGCACCCGGCTGTGAAGCCGCAAGCTGTCACAGCCAGGTGCCCAAAGTTGAAACGCCAGAATCGGAAAGAGGAGACAAGTGCTGGTTCGGGTGACCATATTGCTGGACAGGTGAGTATGTGTCTATTAAAAGTCAGCAGCTACACGTTTTGTATAAAAACAACTGGAGCTCCACTTTAACCTTTTGAATGCCAAAGAGAGGGTCCATACGCAATAGTTGTAACCTCCACGGCTGCCTTCCTCAACTAGGGTTCCTCCTGAAGTTGCTATGGGTTCCTTTGACAGTGGAAAAATGATTTCCCACCTACAATGACCACCAAAGTAAGGTGTTACTTATTTTCATTAGCAGAATTTTTTTTCTATTATTCATTTCAAGAGCATTACTGAAAATAATTTTGTTGTATACAGCAGGAGGACATTAAAAAATTATCTGCCGTGGGGATCACATATTCAAGGTATGCCACCTTTTTTTTTCTTGTATTTAAAACTTTCTACAACTTAAAAACATATGTACCATGAGCTGTATAACTGGATTTTTCCAAGGGTTCCCTGAGACCTGAAAATTATTTTAAGGCTTCCTCTAGGGTAAAATGGTTGAGAAAGGCTTAAGTTAGCCAGTGAGGTAAGAAATACATCATGGCCTTCCAAAGGGTTAAAAACAAGATCACAGTTTGCAAAACTGTTTAATTCTATGTGTGGCCAGTCACAAAACTGTAGAAGTACTGCTTTTATTTTCAGCATGGTGCTTGGAGATCAGTGAACCTGACTTAAGTTTGCTGATGTTCATGTGGCAGTGAAAGAATCTGAACTGGCCATTATTGTCTGTCTTTTCTGGTCACAGTGACCACCACTACCTGCATTTTCTGTCCTGCTGTCACAGAATATCAAAGGGGCAGGAATTTAAGTGAAAACTCCCTAAAAGGGTCAAAGACGGCAATAAAAAAAACAGAGAAGTATTTGGGAAAAGGTTTTGGCTGGATTCAGGCTTTAAGAATAAAATGTTACATAAACTTTTATACAACTGCACAATTAGGATGCACAGATAACCCCCTATTATACTATGCACATTAGTTAACCCCTCACACAAAAAGAAAATCATTTTAGGGCCATTAATTTAATAAAAATCAAAAAGGGCATAAGGCCTTTACTCTAGGTCGCTCTTCTACATGTCTTTAATTTTTCACAAAAATGTAGACAAACTATTTGAAAAAAAAAAAAAGGCTGGGAAGGTTGTCTACAACTGAGCAACTGCCCTACTTTTTTTTTATATACAGTGCCTTGAAAAAGTATTCATACCCTTTGAAATTTTCCACATTTTGTCATGTTACAACCCAAAACGTAAATGTGTTTTATTGGGATTTAATGCGATAGACCAACAGAAAGGGGCACATAATTGTGAAGTGGAAGGAAAATGATAAATGGCTTTCAAAATGTTTTACAAATAAATATGTGAAAAGTGTGGCGTGCATTTGTATTCAGCCCCCTCGAGACAAAACTTTGTAGAACCACCTTTCACTGCAATTACAGCTGCAAGTCTTTTTGGGTATGTCTCTACCAGCTTGGCACATTTAGAGAGTCAAATTATTTCCCATTCTTCTTTGTTAAATGGCTCAAGCTCTGTCAGATTGGATGGAGAGCATCTGTGAACAGGAATTTTCTAGTCTTGCCACAGATTCTCAATTGGATTTAGGTCTGGACTTTGACTTGGCCATTCTAACACATGAATATGCTTTGATCTAAAACAGGCATGTACTGGCCATCGGGACTACCGGGAGTTTCCCAGTGGGCTGATGGCTCAGTGGGCCGGTTTCAGTGACAGCTAGTGGCGTCGTTATAGGGTGGCTTTTGGGGCTATAGCCCCGAATCTGGGGCCCACAGCCCTGAGTCCCCGACCACAGGGTCACGGCCCACTACCGGGCCGTGGCATCTCTGCAGCCATGCGGCAGGCAGCACGGGAGAGCCATAGAGTGGGCAGGCAGCACGGGAGAGCCAGGCGGGTGAGAGAGCAGAGAGATTACACCATCTCTCACCACCCACCCCGCATCACCGCTGTTCCACCCTCACTGTGCAGCCACGGGCAGCAGAGAGATTACATAATCTCTCACTGCTCGCCCCCTCTCTGGTGACGTAAGGGGGGCTCTCTGGGAACTCTGATGTAAGGGGGGCTCTCTGGGGACCCTGATGTAAGGGGGGGCTCTCTGTTGACCCTGATGTAAGGGGGGGCTCCCTGGGGACCTGATGTAAGGGGGGGCTCTCTGGGGACCCTGATGTAAGGGGGGGCTCTCTGGGGACCCTAAAGTAAGGGGGATCTCTGGGGACCCTGATGTAAGAAGGCGGTTCTCTAGGGACCCTGATGTAAGGGGGGCTCTCTGGGGACCCTGATGCAAAGCTGTGGCTCTCTGGGAACCCTGATGTAAGGGGGGGCTCCCTGTGGACCTTGATGTATGGAGGGGCTATCTGGGGACCTGATGTATGGATGGGCTCTCTGGGGACCCTGATGTAAGGGGGGGGCTCTCTGGGGACCCTAAAGTAAGGGGGATCTCTAGGGACCCTGATGTAAGAAGGCGGTTCTCTAGGGACCCTGATGTAATGGGGGCTGTCTGGGGACCCTGATGTAAGGGGGAGGCTCTCTGGGGACCCTGATGTAAGGGGGAGGCTCTTTGGGGACCCTGATGTAAGGGGAGGCTCTCTGGGGACCCTGATGTAAGTGGGGGTGGCTCTCTAGGGATTCTGATGTAAGGGAGAGCCATTTTTGTGCAATTGCATATAGTTTATATACTGTTATTGTGCATGTTTGCAAAATTAAAGTGGACAGGTTGGCTGGTCTGGATGAAGTCCAGAGCCAAATTTTTGCCCAGGCCAGTGGGCCACTCTAGATGAAGTTCAGAGCCAAATTTTTGTCCGGGCCGGTCTGGATGAAATCCAGGGCCAAATTTTTGTCCCAGTCCAGCCCTGATCTAAACCATTCCATTGTAACTCTGGCTGTATGTTTAGGGTCGTTGTGCTGCTGGAAGGTGAACTCCGCCCCAGTCTCAAGTCTTTTGCAGACTCCAACAGGTTTTCTTCTAAGATTGACCTGTATTTGGCTCCATCCTTCTTTCCATCAACTCTGACCATCTTCCCTGTCCCTGCTGCCACCACCATGTTTAACGGTGGGGATGATGTGTTCAGGGTGATGTGCAGTATAATGCTCTGTATACACGGTCGGACATTGAGCGGACATTCCGACAACAAAATCCATCGTTTTTTTTCTGACGGATGTTGGCTCAAACTTGTCTTGCATACACACGGTCGCACTGAATCTGAACGTGGTGACGTAAAACACGTACGTTGGGACTATAAACGGGGCAGTAGCCAATAGCTTTCATCTCTTAATTTATTCTGAGCATGCGTGGTACTTTGTGCGTCGGAATTGTCCACACACGGTCGGAATTTACGCAAACGGATTTTGTTGTCGGAAAATTTTATAGCCTGCTCTCAAACTTTGTGTGTCCGAAATTCTGATGGAAAAAGTCCGATGGAGCCCACACACGGTCGGAATTTCCAACAAGCTCCGATCGCACATATTCCGTAGGAAAGTCCGACCGTGTGTACAGGGCATTAGATTTCCGCCACACATAGTGTTTTGCTTTCAGGCTAAAAAGTTCAATTTTGGTCTCATCTGACCAGAGCACCTTCTTCCACATGTTTGCTGTGTCTCCACATGGCTTCTCGCAAATTGCAAATGGGATTTCTTATGGCTTTCTTTCAACAATGGCTTTCTTCTTGCCACTCTTAAAGGCCAGATTTGTGGAGTGTACGACTAATAGTTGTCCTGTGGACAAAATTTCCCACCTTAGCTGTGGATCTCTGCAGCTCCTCCAGAGTAACCATGGGCCTCTTGGCTGCTTCTCTGATTAATGCTCTCCTATCCCAGCCTGTCAGTTTAGGTGTATGGCCATGTTTTGATAGGTTTGCAGTTGTGCCATACTCTTTCCATTTTACGGATGATGGATTGAAAAGTGCTTTGTGAGATGTTCAAAGCGTTGGATATTTTTTTATAACCCAACCCTTCTTTAAACTTCTCCACAACTTTATCCCTGACCTGTCTAGTGTGTTACTTGGCCTTCATAATGCTGTTTGTTCACGAAGGTTCTCTAACAAACCTCTGAGGGCTTCACAGAACAGCTGTATTGATATGAAGATTAAATTACACACAGGTGGACTCTATTTACTAATTAGGTGACTTCTGAAGGCAAATGGTTCCACTAGATCTTAGTTAGGGGTATCAGAGTAAAGGAGGGCTGAATACAAATTCACACCACACTTTTCAGATATTTATTTGTAAAATATTTTAAAAAACATTTATCATTTTCCTTCCACTACACAATTATGTGTCACTTTGTGTTGGTCGATCACATAAAAGCTCAATAAAACACATTTACGTTTTTGGTTGTAACATGACAAAATGTGGAACATTTCAAGGGGTTTGAATACTTTTTCAAGGTACTGTATAAAAAAAAAAAAATGGCAGAATAATGCAAAAACTCCCAAAATGCACTTGATACATTAAAGGTACAGGACATACACAAATGAAGGAAGAGGTGAATGGGTTAATGTACTGGTTACATACAGTGTCAGGATAGAAATGAGGGGTTATTGTTCAGATAAGCAGGATAAGGTAAGTGAATTGGTTAACATACAAGTCACATGGAGACAGCATGGAGGTAATCTGTGTAGGAAAGTAGGGAGCATGAAAGGGTTAAAAAAAAACAGAATTAATGTGCATCTGTAGCAGCTGATCCATTCATTCTTTCCCCATTCACAAGTACGCTGTCTCTCTCTTTTCCCTGTTGTAAGAGGAAGGGGAGGGTCAACACTGTAAACAATACCATGTGATGGCCAATCACATGGTACTCAGCTCCTTGGACCAGGACCAGCTTAGTACAGTGTCTCAGCGTACTGAGCCATCTTGACACGTACACAGAAATTACTGGACAAATCTATTGCCCAACAGCTACATTAATTTATCCAGTGCTATTTATAAATGGCACAGGTGTAAATATCGGGCCAGCAATCTGCCGATTAAACACTGCGACAGAATGCACTATGGAAGCCTCTACTAATATAAATATGTAAGCGACCATTGCTCTACAAAGGCTAGATGCCTGGCTTCCTCTGGTTTCAATAGTCACTGAGCTGGAACAATCTTGCAGTTAGTAAAATCTGAACAATTGATCTGTATACATTTCCAGGTCACTTAATCAAGGTCATTGGTCAGAAAAGGCTGCCTAAACAATATGACTCTAATTAAACTTTATAACCTGGATAAGTGAATAGATTAACAACAATACATATTTTATAAAGCACCACCAGAGGGCCCTAAAACACAGCAAAGAAATAGCAAGTTGAAAGCAATATACTGTAGATCATGATATTTTTCAAAATGTATTAATTATATTTTGATTCAGAATGATTCCTCCTTGTTCCTTTCCGTGTGACATTTTAAAACTAAATTTAAACGTAAAACCAACATCCCAGAGCAATGATAAATAAAGTTTACGTTAAGCCCTAGGCTTTTTCAGTTTATGCTCTTTTCCTTCCCACTCCCAAAACACACACACAGTTTGGAAGCCTAAAGGGAGAGTTCATAACACATACATTTCTTTTGTTGGGAAGATAAGAGGTAAAGCAACTTGCTAACGTGTATTCCCTAAATTTGTAAAAGAAACAATTGGTACAATTATTGCACAATTAAGGTAAACCTGCACTTTGCCCATGCATAGCAAAGCAACAGGCAGGGCCAGTGCCAGCATTAGGCAGCGGCCTTAGGATGCCTGGATGGGGGGTGCAATAAAGACTGTATCCCCAGCCACATGCTGAAGATTCAGATTTTTTTTTTTTGTCAGCTGTAGTCCCCCATAGATTGGTGGCTGAGTATGGCCGAGCGATGTGTGGGAGGGAGGGGGGAGGAGGGAGCAAGGCAGAGGCAGACAGCGGAGAGAGGGCTCAAGGAAGCAGCTGCAAACTCTCACCCAGCATACCGGACCTCGGTTTCTTCTCTAAGGCTGAACCCAGCAGTGTCTAGTGAGGCACGAGCAGTGTACAGGTGGAGGCAGTGATTCTAGCATCAGGGGAGGCCCTTGGGGGGATGCCATAGCACCCCCATCAGCAGCGGCCCCAGGTGCTTCAGGGTAAAGGTTCACAATTTACAGGCGGGGTCTCCTACTTATGATAACTGCAAGCATACCCAGCTCATGAGCCGTGCTTTCACCCCCCATGCCTGCTCCTGTGTGTATAAAGGCAATTTCTGTAGCTGTACTCCACACCAACCCGCCTGGACACTAATTATAATGTAAGTAAGCTTTTGCCACACACACACCACAGTTACCCCCTAAGGAGGGCAAATATCTCTTGGCATGTGCCAATTACTGGCCAATCTCTCTAAACATAGACACCAAGTTATATCCTACCTCATATGCACAAAATCATTCATTTAGACCAAGGGGGCTTCATGCCCACTAGAGAAGCAAAAGACAATATGACTACACAAACACGGAAAAGGCCTTTGACAGGGTCAACTGGTCTTTTCTCTTTCTACTTTTTCTGCTAGGGTTTAAGTAAACGGGGGTGCTACCCGATATCTTCTCCGCTAATATTGGGACTCGCCAGTGTGGTCTCTTATGATCCATTTTGTTCTTTTTGACCCTGGAACCATTCTTACAAATCCTAAGAGCTAATCTTTTCACCAGAGGTCCCCCTCCCTAATCTCCTATCTGAATTCAGGGACTAAGGTACACGCTAAAATTTCAACATTACCAATTTAGAAATCGGAAGCCATCAATCTTTCATTATCCCAAACTTCTTATGCTAGACTCCAACATAGTTTTCCATTTAAATGCACATCTGAACGCTACCAGATACGTGGGGATTCCCCTCCCTAAGGACATTAACTTTGAACTTTACCCCACTTTGCAGAAAATCAGAACTGACCTTCAGACATGGGTACATGGAGCTCTCTCTTGAGATTGAGATGGGCTGGTGCAGTATTTTATAACAAAACATGTGACTACTGTGACTCCTATATCCCCGCTATACACATACATTATTCATTGATAAGCCTAAAGGGGCTGGTAGGATGGCCCTCCAAGACATTCGATTCTACTATATCACTGTACATCTAACACAAGGTGATAGATTGGTGCAGACTAAACTTTGGGTAAATGTTGAACAGAACACCTCTCCCATCCTGCTCCCTACCCTCCTTTGGTGTAGGAATTTGCCAGTGGGGGACAGCCAAAGAGGAGGTACAGTAAGGGGCCGTTTTGTGCAATATCATTGCGCAGAGCAGGTAAGCATAACCTCTATTTTAATTAATTTGCATTTAATATCACAATGGCACTACACAATGGGCACTACCTGGGTGATTGCTCAGACAGGCTTCTTAGATAATTAACTCCCAAGCCCTACAAATTATTTTCTTATACTTGGCAACCTATTATTTTCACCTAGCTTTCTGACCACACTCTGACTTTCTTGAGGTGGAGCAGCGGGTTTAGAACTTACACTTTTTTTACTCATTTCCTAGCTGACATGCTCAGATATGTCCTCGGTCACTGATCTTGGAACACTTTGGCACTGGTGCTGCATACAACTGTCATCCTTCTTACCAAAATCCACAAAGTAATGTTATCCTTTGAATAAGAGTGCACACAAACGAGCCCAGCTGACCTTTCGCTTTGTTACAAGCTATTACTTCAGACTGACATCGACTTCGCTATCCTTTGTGGATAAAGTGGGAGAGGACTCTTCATGTTACCTTCCCACCTTCTCCATACATTATGCTGTGTAGCCTATACTGTCCCAGGGTCTTACCCCTTCCCATGTTCACCTTTCCACAGTAACCAATAACCCTGTTCCCATGGTTGTTAAGTGTACTGTTGTGCACTGAACTTCATTGTACTTATTAATTCTTTACAATATTTATTCAAGTTTTTTCAATATCTTTGTGAATTGGTTACAGAATAGGAACACACGGGGCGCCAGCTAAGTGCAGCATCAATGGGTTTATTATGATTAAAAAGCCAAATGCAAACTGCCACATTAGATGGAAACCATCCACCAGAAGAGCCGTTTGTGACAGCAAACAGCGTGTAGTCAGTGAGGAAACCAAGTCCAATGTTCCAGGAGGGGAGGTGAGCCACAAGGCAGGATGTGCTGTCACACCTGGGGTGTGCTGGTTGCAATGGTGAGACATTTTGGAACTCCTATGGGTTCCTTTCTCAAACCATGGTTTAAATCAGGGGTCTCAAACCACTGGGCCGCGGCCCACTACCAGTGCATAGCGCCTCTGCAGTCGGGCCAGGTGGGCGGGTGAGAGAGTCCAGTGGATCAGAGAGGCAGGCAGGCGGATGAGAAAAGTGGGCTGGCGAGCAGAGATGACATCATCTCTCTCCGCCCGCATAATATCACTTCTCTTCCGCCCTCACAGCGTGCAGAATCTCGGAGGTGCGGCGGGGAGCAGAGAGATCTCTCACCTTCCGCCCCCACTCATGAACGACCACTGTGCTAAAAGGCAGGCCTCTGTACTAAATGAACCAGTGCCACCAATGCAGTGACAATCCACATCTGGTGGCAATGGCAGGTGACGTGGCAAGTGGCATTCCTCATTTGGTGGCAGGCAGCGTGGCAAGTGGCATTCCTCATCTGGTGGCAGGCAGTGTGGCAAGTGGCATTCCTCATCTGGTGGCAGGCAGCATGGCAAGTGGCATTCCTCATCTGGTGGCAAGCAGCGTGGCAAGTGGCACTCCTCACCTGGTGGCAGGCAGCGTGGCAAGTGGCACTCCTCACCTGGGGGCAGGCAGCGTTGCAAGTGGCATTCCTCATCTGGTAGCAGGCAGTGTGGCAAGTGGCATTCCTCATCTGGTGGCAGGCAGCATGGCAAGTGGCATTCCTCATCTGGTGGCAAGCAGCGTGGCAAGTGGCACTCCTCACCTGGTGGCAGGCAGCGTGGCAAGTGGCACTCCTCACCTGGGGGCAGGCAGCGTTGCAAGTGGCATTCCTCATCTGGTAGCAGGCAGCGGGGCACGTGGCATTCATCATCTGATGGCAGGCAGCGCAGCAAGTGGCATTCCTCATCTGGTGGCAGGCAACGTGGTAAGTGGCATTCCTCATCTGGTGGCAGGCAGCGTGGCAAGTGGCATTGATTATCTGGTGGCAGGCAGCATGGCAAGTGGCATTCCTTATCTTGTGGCAGGCAGTGTGGCAAGTGGCATTCCTCATCTGGTGGCAAGCAGCATGGCAAGTGGCATTCCTCATCTGGTGGCAGGCAGCGTGGCAAGTGACATTCCTCATCTGGTGGCAGGCGATGTGGAAAGTGACAAGCTGCATCTGGTGGTAGGTGATGTGGCAAGTGGCAAGCTGCATCTGAAGGCAGGCGACATGGCAAGTGACACACTCGGGGCTCCCACTGATTCTGCATTATGGAGAGTTGAACTATTTCATTTATATTGCAATGTAATATAAGAAATAATGCACTTCAATCATTCTGCCACCATAACAACCATGGTGCTGTGATGATTGAAGCGCCAACACCAGAACACCAGCTATTAATTGCCCGTGAAAAATCACACCCCCGCGCAGCACAATTTTCTTCCACGCAGCCGGTCCCCGTGCCAAAAAGGTTGGGGGCCACTGTTTTAAATGGTTTGAGAAAGGAACCCATAAAGGTTCCGAAACACATCACCAAAGCAACCTGTCTTGTGTCCCATATAAATTAAGGCTGATCATTGTACAGTAAGCACCCCTGCCATTAATTGAATGGTTTTGTCTCAACCCCCTGTTACATTTGAAGAACAGCTGGTTCTGTTGAAAAAATTACAGACCTAATAGCTGAATCACCAAGTAAAAATAAAAAAAGAGATCCAAAAAAAAAAAAGAAAGAAAACTAATGCAACCACCACATTTAAGAACTGATAAGCTACAATATAATAAAATGCTTTTGGGTTTAATACCACTTTTACATCAGTGTTGACTAGGTCAGTTTTGTGCAGTCAATTATGCAGCCCATTCAGGTCATGCTTTAGGATTTCCCTCAATGACAGTGGTAATTACAGACCTTGTAACAGGTTAAATAACCCAAGTACTTGAGAACTAAAGCCAACCATGATCATCTAGTATGATCTTAACTTTCATATTTGACAAACTTTTTTCAGTTCTCTAAACAGAACCCTCAGCAAATGACAACTGTCATGAACATCACCACATTGAAGGAGACAAAAATAAGAATGTCTTAAAAATTAAATGTAGGGAGAAAAGATTCAGGCTTCATGTACACTGCTGCTGCTAAACGGACATTTAGGAGCAGTTGGGCGATTTTTTTCAGCTGCCCCTGAACTCTCCTCTATGTTATCTTATCAGTACATGTACACAGGTCTTTATAGTAGTTTCTAGGCAGTTGAGTTTAGAAGCATTTTTTGGAAAGCAAAAAAACGTACTTAGGATGGATGTTCAGAGGTATTTCAAACCGCAAATGCCTGTATAAGCTTGAAAACGCGTGTAAATGCGGTAACTCACGTTTAACCGCGTTTTGTGTACAGGTGTGCTTAATGGAGATATATTTTTGACTCTTTGCAAAAAAAAAAAAAAAACGCTTCTAAACATCGGCTACTATCTGTTAAGTTAAATTGTTCAGGAGAGGTTTTAAAAGGTCCCGTGTACATTAACCCTAAATCCTCGTACACACGATTGGATTTTCGGCAGGGAATTGTGTGATGACAGACTGTTTGCCTAAAATCCGACCGTTAGTACGCTCCAGACAATTGTTGTCCAACTTTGGCAGGCTAGTAAATTTTTGGCAGACAACGGTCTGTTGTCAGATATTCCTATCATCTGTACACAAGTACCAAAGGGTGGCGCTCAAGAGCAGAAATTCCTTGTAGTACCTCACTACGTCCGTGTTTGTTGGCCGACAATTGTGTACCATTTGTATGCAGGACAAGTTCCTGGCACACGCCCTTCGGACAAAAGTGACGCTTTGTTGGCCAACAATCCGATCGTGTGTACCAGACATAAGGCTTAAAGTAGAGATTGTGTGGCATGTGTCTCTTGTTTAAAAGAAAGTTTCCTGACTTATCCAATGAATGTTTTAACCACTTCAAAACCAGGCACTTAGACACCTTCCCGCCCAGACCAATTTTCAGCTTTCAGCGCTGTCGCAATTTGAATGACAACTGCGCGGTCATGCTACACTGTACCCAAACAAATTTTTTATCATTTTGTTCCCACAAATAGAGCTTTCTTTTGGTGGTATTTGATCACCTCTGCGTTTTTTATTTTTTGCACAACAAATAAAAAAAGACCGAAAATTAAAAAAAAAAAAAACAAGTTGTAAATAAGTACATTTTCTTCTTCAATAATGGGCACTGATATGGCTGCACTGATGGGCACTGATACGGTGGCACTGATGGGCACCGATGAGGTGGCACCAAAGAGGTGGCACTGATGAGGTGGCACTGATGGGCACTGATAGGCGGCACTGATGGGCACTGATAGGTGGGACTGATGGGCACTGATAGGTGGCACTGGTATGCGGCACTGATGGGCACTCACAGGTGGCACTGATGGGCACTCGTAGGTGGCATTGATTGGTACATATGGGTGGCACTGATGGGTAGTTATGGGTGGCACTGATAGGTGCCACTTATGGACACTGACAGGTGGCACCGATGGGCAATGACAGGTGGCACTGATGACACTGATTGGTGGCACTGATAAAATGTATTGGTGGCATTGCTGGGCAGAACTAAAACATAATGGTGCCAATCAGTGCCCATTTGTGGGCACTGATTGGGCATATGTAGATGGCCATGGGGTACATACCTGGCCATCCACATGTTGCCCCCTTCCCTGGTGGTCCTAGTGGCGTCCCTGGTGGTCCAGTGTGGTGATCTGAGGGGGGGCTGCGCTGATAAACAATCAGCGCAGACCCCCCTGTCAGGGGAACCGCCGATCGGCTCTCCTCTACTCGCGTCTGACAGAAAAGCCGATCAACGCCTCTTCCTATTGACAGCGTGATCAGCCGTGATTGGACACGGCTGATCACGTGGTAAAGAGCCTCCGCCGGAGGCTCTTTACCAAGATCGGTGGAGCGGTGTGTCAGGCTGACACACCACTCCACCGATCGCCGCGATGTGCGCCCCCGCGGCGGCATGTTATACTGCTGGACGTCATATGACGCCCAGTCAGGATAACGGAACCACTTCCCGGACGTCAATCCGCTATAGGGCGGGTGGGAAGTAGTTAAACAACCTCATCTAAAAAGCTTTTGTTTTGTAGATTTCTGTACAATTCTTTCCATGCACAGAACAAGCCTGGCCAGCTTGACACACAGGGGGAGATTTACAAAAACTGGTGCACACAGAATCTGGCGAAGTTCTGCATAGTAACCAATCAGCTTCCAGGTTTTTGTTTTTTTTGCAAAAGCTTAATTGAACAAGCTGAAGTTCAAAGTTCATTGGTTACTATGCACAGCTGCACTAGATGCTGTGTACACCAGTTCTAGTAAACCCCCCCATGTTTTTCTTGGAGGGTACTGCAATTGCTGAGTTCAAACATTAAAAATCCAATGAACTTAGAAGCACCCCCATCCCTTGACTGTCTGAAGACAATACTTGTCCGCTCATCCCTCCTTCATTACATGTCTCCTGCATGCATGGCTGGGACAAGGGGTGCGCAGGAGGGGCGGCTGCCCTGGGCACTGTAGCATCATGTGAGATGGGGGAGGGGGGTGCGCTGCAAGGAGGTTGGAAGGGGGAATTTGAGGGACGGCAGGGGGTAAGTATTGTTCTAGGAAGGGAAATTTGGGTGTATGTGCTAATAGTGGTGATTTAGGAATATTTGTGTCAGGAGGGGGGATGGTAGGAAGATTTGTGCTAGGAGGGGAGATTGGGGGGCGGGATTTGTGGTAGGAGGGGAGGTTGTGCTGGCAGGGGGGGAGGGGGGAGAAGATGTGTATTAGGAGAGGAAATTTTAGGAGTAGAGGATTTGTGCTAGAAGGAGTGATTTTTTTTTTTGGTGGGAAGGGAGATTTGTGCTGGGAGGGGGGATTTCAGCAAAGGGGTGGATTTATACTGGGAAGAGGGGGATTTATATTTAGGGAAAAGCATGCAGATTAGTGCTCAGTTTTTTGGGGGGGAGGGGGGGATTTTGCTGACACATAATGGGGGTGGGGGGACACAGTTTGGCATGTTCGCCCTGGGCTCTAGATGTCCTTGTACCAGCACTGCCTATATGCTTGTGTACACTGACAGCTTGTGGACCCCCTTGTACATTAGTGGGCAAACGTGAATGTCATGTTTAAGGGGTGGATTGTACAGACCACAAAAACATGACAGCGAAGTAGAACACGGAAAAAAGTTACACAAAAAAAAAAGCACTTACTGTTCACAAGCAACTTTTTTTCATTTTTTTTTCAAATACAAGGCCTACGTACTGTAATTTCAAACAAGTCTCTTCTAGCCAGTCATGTGACAAGTAAGGTCCTTCTTCTCCAACATGGGTTTTACAAGGTTTTTTTACATTCACATAAAGCAGCTTTCACGCTGACATAAAAATCATCATTCTTTGCAGTATTGTACTGTCATCACGGGAAGTGGACTAAATGACATCATTCAACCTTTGTGGACAGCCGCTAACAGGGGCAAAGCAGGATACAAAGGGGGCACCATTGAAGTGTGAAGAGGGTTATAGTAGTACGGGTCTATATTCATTATTAATTTACAAAGAACTTGGTATTAGTTGTTATGCTGTTAACTATAGTAGTTTTAGGGTAATCACTTCTGTGTATGCATATATACTTCTGTATACTGACTATGGCTATGTCTTTCCTGCATACATTGATCTTTCTGACCTTACCACAAATGGTCACAATGTCTCAAAACCATTACAGCCCTTTATTTGTTAGAATTGGTTAAAACTAGTTGAGCCCCCTTTCACACACACACACACACACACACACACACATATACACACACACACCATAGAACAAAAGAAGACCTTCAGAGCCTCGTCTAGGACAGACTAGTGAATGTGCCTAGAAATTGAAGTGATTGTCGTCTCCAGGACTTTCTGATGCTTACAGATGTTGGATTGAACTGAAGCTGGATGTATCAGTTTTTGACTCTGTACTCCATATTTAACCAAAGTAAATCTTGTTATTACTATACTACTTGTGTGTTGTTTTCATCATCGAACTATATCCACAAATCTGGATAGGTAAATATACAAACCTGTCAATAAATAAATGTAACAAGAAATGTAACCCTTGGTTACATGGGTACAGTACATTCCAGAGGTGTAACTAGAACCTTCAGGGCTCTGATGCAAGAAACCATGAAGGGCCCCCCTTACTCCCCCCTCCCTTCCATCCGAGCCCCGGGCTCAGGACCGATCCTGGACGGGGTGCACGGGGTGCAGTGCACCCGGGCGCCACAGAGGTGGGGGCGCTGAAGTGCCAGAGTGCTCCCCTCCCTTCTTCTCCTCTTCCTTGTCCGTAGGCAGCTCTCTGCTGGTTGCCGCCTTGACCTGCCGAGTGCCGAAGCCCATCCCCACTCCCTCCTCCTGTCAGAGGAGGAGAGCGAAATGAGATCGAAGCGGCTGTCTCTGTGTGAGAGACCAGCCGCGCAGTGACGTCCGTGGGAGGGGGGGCGGCCCGTGCCTGTGCCCAACGTGTTCCAGTTCTCCTCCTCCTGTGTCTCACTCCCACCTGCTGCCCAAGCCTGACACGCTCCACCTGGGCGGCGCGGCTGCACACTGTCCTCTCCTCTCCAGCTGCCACCCGGGTGTTTTAAATAAACCTAATGTAGGGGGGGTGGTTTGTCCTGGGGGGGTCTATACTAATGTAGGGGGGTTGGTTTGTCCTGGGGTCTATACTAATGTAGGGAAGGGGTTTGTCCTGGGGGGTCTATAGTAATGTAGGGGGGTGGTATGTTCTGGGGGGGTCTATACTAATGTAGGGGGGTGGTTTCGTCCTGGGGGGGCGGGGGGTCTATACTAATGTAGGGGGTGGTTTGTTCTGGGGCTATACTAATGTAGGGGGGGTGGTTTCATCCTGGGGGGGTCTATACTAATGTAGGGGGGGTGGTTTCATCCTGGGGGGTCTATACTAATGTAGGGGGGGTGTTTTGATCTGGGGGGTCTATACTAATGTAGGGGGGTGGTTTGTCCTGGGGGGTTCTATAATAATATAGGGGCGGTGGTTTGTCCTGGGGGGTCTATACTAATGTAGGGGGGTGGTTTGTCCTGGGGGGTCTATAGTAATGTAGGGGGGTGGTTTGTCCTGGGGTGGGTCTATACTAATGTAGGGGGGGGTGGTTTGTCTTGGGGGGTCTATACTAATGTAGGGGGTGGTTTGTCCTGGGGGGGTCTATACTAATGTAGGGGGGGTGGTTTGTCCTGGGGGGTTGATACTAATGTAGGGGGGTGGTTTGTCCTGGGGGTCTATAGTAATGTAGGGGGGGTGGTTTGTCCTGGGGGTCTATACTAACGTAGGGGGGGGTTTCATCCTGGGGGGATCTATACTAATGTAGGGGGGGTTTGTTCTGGGGGTCTATACTAATGTAGGGAAGGGATTTGTCCTGGGGGTCTATAGTAATGTAGGGGGGTGGTTTGTTCTGGGGGGTCTATACTAATGTAGGGGGTGGTTTCGTCCTGGAGGGGTGGGGGGCCTATACTAATGTAGGGGGGGTGGTTTGTTCTGGGGGGTCTATACTAATGTAGAGGGGTGGTTTTGTCCTGGGGGGTCTATACTAATGTAAGGGGGGTGGTTTGTCCTGGGGGTCTATAGTAATGTAAGGGGGTGGTTTGTTTTGGGGGTCTATACTAATGTAGGGGGGGTGGTTTCATCCTGGGGGGTCTATACTAATGTAGGGAGGGGTGGTTTGTTCTGGGGTGATCTATACTAATGTAGGGGGTGTGGTTTGTCCTGGGGGGTCTATACTAATGTAAGGGGGGTGGTTTGTCCTGGGGGTCTATAGTAATGTAAGGGGGTGGTTTGTTTTGGGGGTCTATACTAATGTAGGGGGGGTGGTTTCATCCTGGGGGGTCTATACTAATGTAGGGAGGGGTGGTTTGTTCTGGGGTGGTCTATACTAATGTAGGGGGTGTGGTTTGTCCTGGGGGGTCTATACCAATGTAGGGGGGTGGTTTGTCCTGGGGGGGTCTGTACTAATGGGGGGTGGTTTGTCCTGGGGGGGTCTGTACTAATGTAGGAGAGGTAGTTTGGCCGGGGGGTCTGTACTAATGGAGGGGGATGGTTTGTTCTGGGGGTCTGTACTAATAGAGGGGGGGTTGTCTGGGGGGTCTGTACTAATGGAGTGGTTTGTCCTAGGGCTCTGTACTAATAGAGGGGGGTGGTTTGTTCTGGGGGGTCTGTAATAATGGAGGGGGGTGGTTTGTTCTGGGGGTCTGTATTAATGGAGGGGGTGGTTTGTTCTGGGGGGGTCTGTACTAATGGAAGGGGGTGGTTTCTTCTGGGGGGGTCTGTACTAATGGAGGAGGGGTGGTTTGTTCTGGGGGGTCTGTACTAATGGGGGGGGGTGGTTTGTTCTGGGGGGTCTGTACTAATGGAGGGGGGGTGGTTTGTTCTGGGGGGTTTGTACCAATGCAGATGGGGTGGTTCTGAACTAATGGAGGGGGGTGGTTTGTCCTGAGGGGGTCTATACTGATGTGAGGTCTGTACTGAGAGACGGGTTTATACTTAGTGGGGGGTCTGCACTGACGAAGGGGGGTCTATACTTAGTGGAGGGGGGTCTGTACTGAGGGGCGAATATAGTTGGTGGAGGGGGGGTGACACCATGTTTTACCGCACTGGGTGACACCAAGCCTAGTGACGCCACTGCAGCCGCGGGCTCTTATTTCCCCTCTCCTCCTTGCGCGCGCTGCTGTACTAGTGAGCGGCGCACTCTGTTTCTTCCCCCGCCTTCATATCGGCCAGGGAAGAAAAAAAAAGGAGCAGAGAAGAGGATTGTGGGACACGTAGTCCCGAGGACTGGCAGCCCCACTGTAACACGGAAACTGCAGCCCACACAGCATGCTCAGCTGAATGGGAGAGAGAGACAGGAGCCCGGAAAAGCTTTCAGGGAAGTACACCCAGGACTCCAGAGGGAGAGGACAGTGCTGAGGGAACACCATCAGAGAGAGAACCCCACTGCCCTGCGCCACCAGAGGGAAAGCCACACAGCCTGGCGCCATCCCTGGTGGAGAAAGGAATGGAGTAACTCTCTGACCATCTCCTGTAATATCTCTGCAGTCTCTGACCATCTCCTGTATTATATCTCCAGTGTCTGACCGTCTCCTGTAGTATGTCTGCAGTCTCTGACCTTCTCTTGTAACATGTCTGCAGTCTCTGACCATCTCTTGTATTATGTCTGCAGTCTCTGACCATCTCCTGTATTATGTCTGTAGTCTCTGATCATCTCCTGTGTCATGTCTGCAGTCTCTGACCATCCCTTGTGTCATGTCTGCAGTCTCTGACCATCTCCTGTACTATGTCTGCAGTCTCTGACCATCTCTTGTAACATGTCTGCAGTCTCTGATCATCTCTTGTATCATGTCTGCAGTCTCTGATCATCTCTTGTATCATGTCTGCAGTCTCTGACCATCTCTTGTAACATGTCTGCAGTCTCTGGCCAAATCTTGTATTATGTCTGCAGTCTCTGACCATCTCTTGTGTCATGTTTGCAGTCTCTGACCATCTTTTGTATAATGTCTGCAGTCTCTGACCAATTCCTGTATTACATCTCCAGTCTCTGACCGTCTCCTGTAGTATGTCTGTAGTCTCTGACCATCTCCTGTAATATGTCCGCATTCTCTGACCATCTCCCGTACTATTTCTGCAGTCTCTGACCATCTCTTGTA
Source organism: Aquarana catesbeiana (assembly GCF_042186555.1). Lineage (NCBI taxonomy): Eukaryota > Metazoa > Chordata > Amphibia > Anura > Ranidae > Aquarana > Aquarana catesbeiana. The sequence continues at coordinate 299,340,261 of NC_133326.1, forward strand.
ACATGTCTGCAGTCTCTGACCATCTCCTGTACTATGTCTGCAGTCTCTGACCATCTCTTGAAACAAGTCTTCTGCAGTCTCTGACCATCTCTTGCAACATGTCTGCAGTCTCTGACCATCTCCTGTAATATCTCTGCAGTCTCTGACCTTCTCCTGTATTATATCTCCAGTGTCTGACCGTCTCCTGTAGTATGTCTGCAGTCTCTGACCTTCTCTTGTAACATGTCTGCAGTCTCTGACCATCTCTTGTATTATGTCTGCAGTCTCTGACCATCTCCTGTATTATGTCTGTAGTCTCTGACCATCTCCTGTGTCATGTCTGCAGTCTCTGACCATCCCTTGTGTCATGTCTGCAGTCTCTGACCATCTCCTGTACTATGTCTGCAGTCTCTGATCATCTCTTGTAACATGTCTGCAGTCTCTGATCATCTCTTGTATCATGTCTGCAGTCTCTGATCATCTCTTGTATCATGTCTGCAGTCTCTGACCATCTCTTGTAACATGTCTGCAGTCTCTGGCCAAATCTTGTATTATGTCTGCAGTCTCTGACCATCTCTTGTGTCATGTCTGCAGTCTCTGACCATCTTTTGTATAATGTCTGCAGTCTCTGACCAATTCCTGTATTACATCTCCAGTCTCTGACCGTCTCCTGTAGTATGTCTGTAGTCTCTGACCATCTCCTGTAATATGTCCGCATTCTCTGACCATCTCCCGTACTATTTCTGCAGTCTCTGACCATCTCTTGTAACATGTCTGCAGTCTCTGACCATCTCCTGTATCATGTCTGCAGTCTATGACCATCTCCTGTATCATGTCTGCAGTCTCTGACCATCTCTTGTAACATGTCTCCAGTCTCTGACCGTCTCCTGTAGTATGTCTGCAGTCTCTGACCATCTCCTGTACTATGTCTGCAGTCTCTGACCATCTCTTGTAGCATGTCTGCAGTCTCTGACCATCTCCTGTACTATGTCTGCAGTCTCTGACCATCTCTTGTAACATGTCTGCAGTCTCTGACCATCTCCTGTACTATGCCTGGGGGCTCTTTCTAACAGACTCTCTAACAGAAGCCCTCTCTGTGTGCATCAAAGAGACTCCCCTCCAGGTCTCATTAGTGTACGCTCTTCCTGTATTTGCTTTAATGTTAAGAGATCATGGGAGGATCCTAGGGTAGCGAAGACTTCTTAGGGGAGCATATCTGTGTTTGAGTCATTGCCATAGAAACGTTTGTAAAGGGGAGGAGTTGGTAAGATGACCACTCCCACGTGGGGGCGCCAGAAATATTTCTGCACCCAGGCATCTGTGACCCTATGATCGGCCCGGGCCGGGCTTCCAATTTTGGGAGGGTGTCCTTGGGCATCCTCCCAGAACCCTGCCTCCCGTGTGCCCCCCTGGGGCACGCATCCAGCACACTGACAGTTCCCCCTCCCCCGCCCCTCTCCTCCTGTGTGCACTGTGGAAAATGTAAGGGCTAAGCAGCTGAATTTGATCATTCACACTTTCTGCTGTGCACAGAAGAGAAGAGGGGTGGGAGGAGAAGGAGCAGACCAGCTCTCTCCTCTCCCATCTGTGCGAGGGTGTAGGAACTGTTACTGCAGGCTTTGGGCTGTGTGAGAGAGACGTTCTCAGCTCAGAGCCCTGCGGCAAGCAACCCCGCTGAGGCGAGGCGCCGCGCCCCCCCCCCCCCCCCCCCCCCCAGCCAGGGCCTGGTCACACTTACAAACCTGGTAGTTCCAACACTGGTACATTCAAATCTTTGGACGATGAGTGGGGCTTAAAAAAAAAATAAAAAGCAAAGGCATGCCAAACACATCACTGATGTAGAATGGTAGGCAGAGGGTTCTCGCCATGTGTGCTGTGGCGCTATACTATGCTTATAATACTAGGAATGATTTGACTGTTAAAAAGCTTAAAAATAAAATTACATTTCAGGAGACCTGACTTTACAGTTCACGTTCACACTCGCCAAGTGTGATTCACAGCTTTGGGCTTATCTCAGAGCAGATAATAGATGTTCTGCATATCAAATATCTTCAAAGCTGTGAACAGCACCTTCTGTATAAACTCAACACTTTCTAAAGCTTCCCCACAAAGAAATACTGTATGAAAGACGGGTATTTAAAGATAAAAGACTCTGTCTCACCGCTCTCCTAATATAGCATTGTGCCTTAAGTACAAAAAAGACACAGAGGTACATTGAACTTTCCAAGTCCTTAGCACTTAAATTAATACCAAGTATTGGCAAAAAATGTCATATTGCAAAAGAACATTTCCAAATGGAGAAACAAAAACTGAAATAATACATCTTAACTAAAAACAGGATTTCAGAAACAAGTGTATTGCATATTCATTTTGGATTTATAGCCCATTGAAAAATCAGCATTCATGAAAAATGGATTCATTGTTATCCAAATATGCTATTTGGTAGGACTTCTGTCCAATTCAGCTTTGTATTTAATTTAACACTGTCTTATTTAAATAAAAAGATGATTGCTTTCTATGTACAACTGCAACCGGATTTTGCACTCCAGTTTTAGTGAATCAACCCCAAAGTGTTACAATTTTTTAGGTGCATAACCTGCTGGCGATAGGTCTTTTAAGTTGAGGCTGGGAAAATATTAAAAAATAAAGTAAGCAAATTAAGGCCCCTTTCACACATGCAGACCGTTTAGGTCCGCCTGTCCGTTTTTTAGGGAGACCTAAACGGACGCTCCATACAGTTCTATGGAGCAACGGATGTCAGCGGTGACATGTCTGCTGACATCTGATCCACTCCAATCCGCTAAATTCAGAAGGATGGAAGCCCTATTTTACTTCCGTCTGGCGGATCGGATGAAAACGGACAGGCAGATCCATTTTCATCCAATCTCTCATAGCGGAGAGCTAAGATCTGACAGGTCTGTCTCTGCACAGTGAGCAAAGATGGACCGGTCATCCATCGGCTCAGCGGGGATCAACGGAGCGATCCCCACTGAGCAAAAAGAGTCTGTCAAAAACTAACATTATGAGTGAAAGGGGCCTAAGGCTTATTTTTGTATCTAGCGTAACTTTATTTGTATAGTTTATAGGGAAAATACAATTGGGCTTTAAATAAATATTTAACTGCATTCAGTGGTGTTTTTTCTCCAAATCTACTTGGACTTAAAGTGTCACTAAACCCAGAACCCTCATTCACTATATCTGGTCCCCCACAGTACACAGACCATGGAAATGCAATTAAGTAAATATAAGTCTTGTGACTTCTATGATGTCTAGTTAAAGCTTGTAGGAGGCGTTTTCATTCAAATCTGACTGTCCTATGAGGCTGCAGGACCCCTGACCCTCTGTCTGGACAGTGCTGATTGGCTCTGTGCTGATTACATGTACCCTACAGGAGAAAATAGCAATACACACCAAACTGAGCAAGGCTCTGTTCTATCAGGAGATGGATTGGGGACTGTGGTAGAAGGGTGTGATCAGAGAAGACAGGATCAAACAGCCTTTTTATACAATGTGCAGGATTAAGTTTCCACAGTGAGTATAACAAGCATGCTTTACTGTAGATACACACTGATTTTACTGTTGTGGTTTTAGTAACACTTTAAGCTTTGAAGACAAAGCATAAGGGCAGATATAAAGGTGCTAATGTCCAGTCATCATCCTCATCGCCAATTTCTCTACCTAGAAAGTCACTGTCCTGAAATAATTATGCAGGTCAAGAGTTATGACTTAACAGCCAGCTCCCCCTGTGTGGACCGTTAGAGCTGGCCATGCCCCAGGACAGATTCCTTTTTGTGGTAAATAAGTATATAAATACACACACACATATATACACAGTCAGTCTAGTAAATGTATATATACTCTGCATTTAGTGTAGACTAGATATTCAGTGTAAACGCTATATTCAGTCAGTGCAGTTTATATAACACAGTGTATTAAAGTGGTTAAGGTGAACCCCACGCCTGAATTTAAAAAAGAAATGGCGTGGGGGTCCCCCCCAAAATCCACACCAGACCCTTCTGGTATGGATTTTAAGGAGAACCCCGCGCCAAAATGTAAAAAAAAAAAAAATGGCGTGGGGGTTCCCCCCAAATTCCACAGCAGACCCTTATCTGAGCATACAACCTGGCAGGCCGCAGGAAAAGGGGGGGGGACAAGAGAGTCCCCCCCCTGAACCGTACCAGGCCACATGCCCTCGACATGGGGAGGGTGCTTTGGGATCCCTGCAAAGCACCTTGTCCCCATGTTGATGGGGACAAGGGCCTCTTCCCCACAACCCTTGCCCACTAGTTGTGGGGGTCTGCTCCCTGCCAGGTTGCATGCTTGGATAAGGGTCTGGTATGGATTTTGGGGGGGGGGCCATGCCATTTTTTTCACATTTTGGCACGGGGTTCCCCTTAAAATCCATAGCAGACCTGAAGGGCCTGGTATGAATTTTGGGGGGGACCCCCACGGCATTTAAAAAAAAATGTGGGCGTAGAGTTCCCCTTAATATCCATATCAGACCCGAAGGGCCTGGTAATGGACTGGGAGGGGGAACCCACGCCATTTTTTTCAATGATTTTTTATGTATATTGCCGGGATCCGGCAATATATTACAGCCGCAAACAATTTTGAATTACATTTTTTACTTTAGAAATGTAATTTTGCTGCGGTAGTGTTATAAACATGGGGATGATGGGCTACTTTACAGGCAGACTAAGGGACCCCCCCCCCACGCATGATATTTAACCACTTGCCGCCCGCCCTATTATTAAATGACGGCGGCAAAGTGGTTTGATATTCCTGACCGGACGTCATATGACGTGATCAGGAATATCGAGCCGCTGCGCGCCCCCCGGTGTCAGTCTGACACCCTGCAACACCGATCTAGGTAAAGAGTCTCTGACGGAGACTCTTTACCACGTGATCAGCCGTGTCCAATCACGGCTGATCACGATGTGAATAGAAAGAGCCGGTGATCGGCTTTTCCTCACTCGCGTCTGACAGACGCGAGTAGAGGAGAGCCGATCGGCTGCTCTCCTGACAGGGGGGTCTGTGCTGATTGTTTATCAGCACAGCCCCCCCTCGGATCCTACCCAGGACCACCAGGGAAGCGATCCACACTGGACCACCAGGTATGCCCCTAGACCCCCAGAGAAATGCCACTGTGTGCCCAGGCAGCTGCCAATCAGTGCCCACTTCAATGCCTACCACTGCCAGTGCCACCAGGGATGCCCATCAGTGCCTCATATCAGTGCCGCGTATCAGTGCCCATCAGTGCCCATCAGTGCCGCCTATCAGCACCACCCTATCAGTGCCCAGCAGTGCCGCCTTTCATTGCCCATCAGTGTCGCCTATTAGTGCCCATCAGTGCCAACCAGTGCCACCCATCAGTGCCGCCTATCAATGCCCATCAGTGCTGCATATGAGTGCCACCCATCAGTGCCGCCTACCAGTGCCCATCAGTGCCGCATATCAGTGCCCATCGTCAGTGTCCGTCAGTGCCTGCTCATTGGTGCCGCCGTATCAGTGCCCGTCAGTGCCGCCTTATCAGTGCCCATCAGTGAAAGAGAAAACTTACTTATTTACAATTTTTTTTAACAGAAACAAAAGCAAAACTTTAATTTTTTTCAAAATTTTCGGTCTTTTTTTATTTGTTTAGCAAAAAATAAAAACCGCAGAGGTGATCAAATACCACCAAAAGAAAGCTCTATTTGTGGGAACAAAATGATAAAAATTTAGTTTGAGTACAGTGTAGCATGACCGCGCAATTGTCATTCAAACTGCGACAGCGCTGAAAGCTAAAAATTGGTCTGGGCAGGAAGGTGTCTAAGTGCCCTGTATTGAAGTGGTTAAAGGAATATTTTATTTTTATTGTTTCACTTTAAGCATTACTAAAATCACTGCTCCTGAAAAAAACTGTTGTTTTAAAAACTCTTTTTTTGCATTGATATATGTCCCCTGGGGCAGTACCCGAGTCCCCATATTTTTTATGGCAATAACTTGCATATAAGCCTTTAAAATGAACACTTTGTTCGTGTCCCATAGACTTTAACTTTGTTCGCACAAAATTTTTGTCTGTACACATGTTCTGGTGCGAACCGAACCGGGGGTGTTCGGTTCATCCCTACTTGTACATTATTGGACAAAATCAGCACATTTACTATGTTCTGGGAAAATGAGTGCAACCGCACTTGCAAAGTGTACAGCCTATTTGCCTGAAGTAATGTAGGGATGTCGGCACCATCTGTAGTTTCAAGTCACACTAAATTTTTTCATGACTTCACTGCCTTCATACTGGTTCCAGCTTAGCAATTCACTCAAGAAAAAAATTTCAGTACCTTTTCTTATTACCTAACAGGTTCCTTTTAGAATGATGCAGATTAGACATACAAAACAGTAATACATATATTCATGTGCATATATAAACATATGCACCATATATTACATCTGTTTCTTTCACTGGCTGTTTTGCAGATGGAAGCTGCAGAAAAAGCACTGTAAAAGTAGTCAAGTGATTGTTGAAGGATTAATTATATAAATAGGACAATGTTTTATTGGTGAATGGGAAATAAGGAAGTAACAATTTACTTTTACAATTACGCACCATTATATCCTGGAACAGGCTTCCCTGCTTGTCCTGCAGGAGGTGTCAAAGAATTCCCAAGTCCTATACAAGTTGCTGTCATAGAAGATCCAGTTTCTACAAAATAAATTAGTTAAGAAATGTACACATTTTAAACTCACACAGAAAAGATAGCACTTCTTTCTGGGCCATTTCATAAAATAGATGAATAGTTAGAGGGGGACCTATATCTGCTATTCTTGGCTCAAGACCTCATCAGCCATATTATATAGAAACCTATCATTAGATGCTTTAACAAAGTCATTTTAAAAGGCATTTTCAACTGATGTTAATGTATAATAAATATGTGTAAAGCGCTGCGTAAATTAACGTCGCTGTATAAGTACCTGTAATAAATAAATAATAAAAAATTTTTCTTTAGTTACACTAAAAGAAGTTGAAAAATAACAGACTAACTGGATCAACAGGTGAAAATAAAGGAAAAAAATAGGAAAAAAGAAAATAAATGCAACTACCACATTTAAAGATCGGTGATATATTTAAAGTAGAACTGAATGCAATTTTTTTTTTAATTTCAGAGTAAGGGAGGGTTATACCCCTGTCCCTTTTTTTTTCCATCTGTGTTCCATTCGGGAGATTTCCCTTCACTTTCTGTCATATAGCCAAAACAAGGAGTGGGAGAAAATCTATCCAAAGTGAGGGAACTTGGGTGTCCCCATTGGAAGATTTCCCCTCTATTCCTGTTTTGGAGTCAAACCCAAAAAACTTAGTTAGACTTGCCGGTGACAGTATTTCTAAGAGCCTTTCAGGACAGCCATGGAGAGCGTAGCTCCGCCCATTTTCCAGGAAACACATGCAGCTTTAAAAACGCTCTTCCACCATGGCCTCAGTTATTGTGTGGTCTCCAGCACACTGGAAAACAAAGCACAGAAATCACCAACACAACCATGACAGATACTTAAAACGCTTCTAAGACAACAGGGAGGGTAGTAACGGCTGTCCTAAAAGGCTCTTAGAAATACCGTCAATGGTAAGTCTAACTAAGTTTTCTCAAATCGCCTTTCAGGACAGCCTTGGAGAGGATAACCGAGAAATTTACCCTAGGGTGGGACCACTGCCTGCAGCACCTTCCTGCCGAAGGCTTGATCTGCAAAGGACAGCAGGTCCAACCTATAGTGCCGGAGGAACATAGAGAAGTTGGACCAGGTAGCAGCCTTGCATATTTGTTCAGGGGTGGCACTGACCCTTTCGGTCCAGGAAACTGCTGTTGATCATGTATAGTGGGCAGCGATACCTGAAGGGGGTACTTCTCCCTTAGCTTTGTAGGCTTCTATGATTGCCCATTTAAGCCACCTACCTAGAGTGCTCTTGGAAGCTTTTTCCCCTTTACAGGATCCCGAGAAGATTATGAAGAGAGCATTTGATTTCCTAAATGTTTTGGTGACTGTTAGTTAATGTAGCAGGCATCTCCTTACATCCAGTGTATGGAAAGCTTCCTCTCCTGGATTGGCTGGTGCCCAGGAGAATGTGGGTAATACTATCTCTTGTGAGCGGTGAAAAGGTGTGGCAACCTTGGGTAGAAATGCTGGGACTGTTCGAAGGATTACCCGATCTGAAAAAAACGTCAAAGAGGGTTCCATGACTGCCAAGGCCTGAAGCTCACTGATCCTTCTGGCTGACGTGATGGCCACTATAAAAAAAAAATTTTGAGAACTAAATCTTTTAAGGATGCTTCCTGCAAGGGTCCAAAAGGAGCCTCCATAAGACCCTGCAACACAATGGATAAATCCTAACTGGGAAAAACTTTAAGGGCTACCGGCCTATTCCATGCAAGAGCCCTAAAAAAATCTAGAAATTAACACTTCTTTGAATAAAGTCTATAAAATAAAAACTGAAAGAGCCACCACCTGGGTTTTAAGGGTGCTGGCTGCCAACCCCTTCTCCATTCCATCAAGGAAGAATTCTAAGACTGAAACTATACTTTTGACCTGGAAGCCCTTAGAAGAGCATCGGGAGTTAAACTTTTTCCATACTTTTAGGTATATAGTCCATGTCACTTCTTTCCTACTGGAGAGCAGGGTATTCACAAACTTCTCTGACAGACCCTTGGCTCTTAGGAGGTCCTTTTCAGAAACCAAGCTGTCAGTTGTAGCCAATCTGCTTTCGGATGGTTCAGAGTCCTCTCTGTTAGCAGGTCCTTTCTGGATGGTAGCCTCCAGGGAGGTTTTGCAGCTAGATTTAGCAGAGCCGCAAACCAAGGCCTCTTCGGCCAGAAGGGGGTGACCAGAATCAGACTTGTGTTTTCCTCTTTGAATTTCCTGAGGAAAATCCTGAGCTGGAAGGGGGGGAAAACGTAGCACAGCTGGTAATCCCAGGGATGGGCAAATGCATCTATTCCTATGGCCTGATCTTCCCTGTGAAGCAAAAAAAAAATCCGCATTTTTGAGTTCTGCTGGCTTCAAACAGATCTATTTGAGGTTGTCCCCATGCCTAGGTGACCATCAAGAAAACCTCCTGGTTCAGGCTCCATTCCGCTTCTATCACTCTCCTTTTTTTTAGCAGATCTGCTAGAAGGTTCTGGGACCCCTTTAGATGGATCGCCGTCAGAGAGGCCACATTTTGCTTAGCCCAGGTGAGCAACTGGCTGACTAGCTCTAAGAGCCCATTGCTCCTGGTTCCTCCCTGTTTCAATACATAGGCTACTGCTGTTGTATTGTCTAAGAGTACTTGCACATGCTGTCCCCTGACTACCTGTTGAAAGGATAGGAGTCCGAGAAAGATGGCCTTTAGTTCCCGCCAGTTTGAAGATTTCTGGGCTTCTGATTTCGACCAGGAACCCTGAGCGGTCTGGCCGTCCAAGTGAGCTCCCCAAGCACTCACGTCCATCGTTAGACGTTTGTCCAGGGGAAAGACCCAGGGGAGACCTTTTATTAGGTTGGTCAAATCCCGCCACCACAAGAGCACTCTTTTTACGTTTGAGGTGAACCTGATTTGCTTTTCTAGAGGCTCCTTGTGAGACCATCTTTGAAGGTTGTTCATGTGGAGCGGCTGGGAATGTAGTCTGGCCCACTGTATGGCTGAAATGGATGCTGTGAGGAGTCCCAAAACTGCCATAGCTTTCCGAACAGACGCTGAGAGATTGGTTTGAATCTGCGTTACTACAGCTTGGACCTTTTCTATCTTCTCCTGTGGGAGGAAGACTTTCTGACCTACCGAGTTTGTGTAACCCAGGAACTTCATCTCCTGTGCTGGGTCTAGATTTGATTTCTCCAAATTTAGGAGCAAACCTAAGCTTTTGAGGTGAGCCTGGGTCACCTGCAGGTTTGTCAGGACCTGCTTTTGGAGTCTGCAAAAAGTAACAGATCGTCCAGATACAGGACGATTGATATGCCCCTTAGTTTTAGAGGCTCCAGTGCTTCCGCCATCACTTTTGTAAAGATCCTGGGGGAGGATGATAGTCCAAAAGGCAGAGCTCTGAAATAGAGATGCCATATTGAATCCCACAGCTTTAGAGCTAGACTGAGAAACTGTTGGGAAGCCTGGGCTATCAGGATGTGCAGATAAGCGTCCCTTGGGTCTAGAGATGACATAAAGCAATTTCGGGACAAATTGAATAGATTGTGTCCATCCGGAAGTGTTTGTAACGGATTGACTTGTTCAGAATCTTCAAAATCAGTATCAAATGATACTGTTCTGAGGGTTTCTTCACTAGGAAGATGTGTGACTAGAAACCCTGACCTTCCTGATGTTTTTGGACTTGGATAATGACTTCCTGTTGTATCAGATTCTGGAGCAGGTTCATCGTTGCAGAAGCTTTTTCCTTGTCTTTTGGAAGACTAGTGATATAGTATCTGCTCGGAGGGGTTTCTGAGAACTCCAAACTGTACCCCTGGGTGATGATGTTGTTTACGAACAGGCTTGTAGTTACCTTTTCCCACTGTGGTGAAAATAAGATAATCTTCCCCCCACTGGGGTGAGATTGTCATTTATTTTTGGGGGGCTGATTTGGGGTTCTGAAGAGAACCCCCTCCTCTCCCCTTGCCCCTCTGGGAGGCCCAGCTTTTTTTTGCTCCTAATCTCTATTTTTGTGGGGCTGTTGAACAGCACGAAAATTCTTTTGAGTGGTTGCTTATTTTTGGAAGGAAACGCCGTCTTCTTGTCGGCTGTTCTGCCCAGGACCGTCTCAAGGTCTGGACCAAAACGTAAGTCACCTGAGAAAGGTAAACCGCACAACTTTATCTTGAATGCCATATCTCCGGTTCAAGTTTTCAGCCAGCTAGCACGTCTAGCCGAGTTCTCCACCACTGAAGATCTTGCCGACATCTTCACTGATTCTGCTGATGCATCAGCCATGTACTTTATCGCTTTAAGCAACAGTGGAAAGGATTCCAGCAACTCTTTTGGCGATGTACATGCCTCCACGTGACCTTTAAGTTTTTCTATTCAGCATTCCAGGTTCCTGGCCACTATTGTGGAAGCCATTGCAGGCTTGAGGCTGGATGAGGTGGAATCCCACGCTTTTTTTTTCTCAGGAGGTGATCTGCCCTCTTATCCATCGTGTCCTTTAGTACCCCCATATCTTCGAACGCAAGGTCCATGTGACAGGATACTTGTGAGAATGCTGCGTCCACCCTGGATTTCTTGTTCCAGATCTCAGTCTCCTTTTCTTCAAAGGGTAACCTTCCCCTGAGGGTTTTGGAAAAGAAAGGAACTCTCTCTGGGTCCTTCCACTCTTTTTTAATTGCATCAGAGAGGACCCTGTGGACCGGAAACACTCAGTGTTTGGTTTCATCCAAGCCTTGGTACATCTTGTCATGTACTTTTTCCTCCTAGATTTCTTGAGTCATGTAGATTGCTCTTAAAAGATCATCTACCTGCTCCAGTGATAGTTTGTACCTAGATGCCACTCGGCTATCATCTACCTCTCCCTCCTCATCTGAATCCATGAGGGAAGGAAGAGTACTTGTCCTCTCATCCCCCGAGTAAATAACCTCTGCTGCCCTAGAGGTGAATGCTTGAGGGCTGCACAGAGGCTGTTGAGGTTCAGCTTGGCTGGCTGGGCTTTTGATCAGCAGAGATCTGTCTGAGCTCAAGGAATTCGTCAGCTCCGTACAGAGGAAAACCGATCTTTGAAATTGTTGGGATGTCTCCTCTTCAACAAGCTCTGCTATACAGGTTCTGCACATTGTTTTTTGCCATGAATCTCTTAGAGGATCCTTGCAAGACAGGCATTTCCTCTGAGCTGGTGGAGGAGGTTTAGGTTTTGCTGCCACTTTAACCTATACAAAATAAGAATCACCCAAGCGTCTTTACTATGTAGCAGTCACCACCATTTCCTTAGTGAGACATCCCTCCACCAGAACAAAAGGAAAAACTGTGTGAACCCCATAAAGGTGCCAGACCCCTCAAGCAAAGCAAAGCCCCCCATCCAGGCTGCAGGGTCCGAGCAGAGTCCCCTCTGACCCCGCAGGGAGGTATACAATTAAGGTGCTTGAGGCACCTGCTTCCGCAGAGGCTGTGGGTCTCTCATCCATTTTGCAGAGAGCGCAGCGAGGAACTGAGAAAAAAACATCTGGTTTTAAAACTCCCGGTTCCGGCGTCATCCAAAAAGGCCGGAACCGGAAACAGCGGCCGATAGACCCGATCCCCCTTGACCTCTGCGTTCAGGGCGACTGGAACCACTGTCTCCCCGACAGGAAGATGCATCACCGGACATGATGTCACCCGCCAGCCGAGACCCGGGACCAACATGCGGGGATAGCCACGCACCAGCCCGCCTGGCCTCCTAAGCTTACACACGTGGACCCTGGGCACAAGGACGCGTGACCACCTGTGGGCCATTGCTCCTCTGAGCTGGAGAGGCTGGGGACACCGGAGCACCCCCGCCAGTACTGGGGGGGAGCTGGGATGGTCGCTGGAAGAAACAACAAAAACATCTTGAGGTGAACCTATACCCCTTCACCTTGAAGAGAGCGCAGCTCCCCCTGGTTCCTGCAGCGCTTCCACCATGGTGGAGGAAACACAAATAACGGAGGCCATGGTGGGAGAGGAGGGTTTTTAAAGCTGTATGTGTTTCCTGGAAAATGGGCAGAGCTACGCTCTCCAAGGCTGTCCTAAAAAGACAATTTGAGAAATTTGGGATTTTCTTTTACTCTCAATTTTGATGATAATGGTATACAGAATTAATAGAAAGGCTGAATCTCCCTAATGGGGGCATAGTCAGTGAAAAAAAACTCACAAGTGTTCTAATTCCTCTCCTTCCAAAAAAAAAAAAAAGTTTTGCCTTTAGTAATACTCTAACTTTTGCATTAAGCTTTCATATTTCATATGATGCGTGCATTTTTAATTTCTTTTAATTTTACTATTCTGATATACTTCACAAGGTCAGTATGCTCTACTTTGTTATGTAAAATGTGACTTTCAGTATTTTTCAAATCTCTATCATGAGCAGCAGGCTGGTAAAGAATTTATTGGAGTGGTGGATATATTTTGAACTATATTTTATGGAGGAAAAAGTGAATGTAAAGGTGAATCAATAAATTCCTTACAATTGTGAAGCGGCATGTGTGAGAAATGGCCGGCTATTGATCCTCTCTAATATAAGCAGAACAAACAGCACTGGCCCACTTGCTGCCTCTTTTGTCTCCTTTACATTGACCTAAACATGGCAAACTTACAAGTTTACAAGGTGCTCTAGAAATTTCCTCCAGTTATACAAATACAGTGGATTTGTATAACTGGAGGAACACAGTTTTTAAATATTTGCGATTTTTTCATATATTTGCGATTTTATATATATGCGATTTTTTAGCGATTTGGTAGCAATTTTTTTTCACATTGGTTTTTTAGCACAAAAAATTATTTTCTCACATTGATTGAACGTTGTATCAGAGCGCATCAATCTATGTTATATGTTTTAATTTTTAGGGGATTCTGATCACTATATAATTGATAGCAGCTTGATATCATTGTCAATCTAACAATTTTTATTTAATTAATTGCACGTGCATTCACATACATTTGATTTACACTTATTTGATTGTATATGTCACGCTAGAACATTATTGCGCTTGGTGTTTTTGTTTATTTACTAGAAATTTCCTGCAGTCAAGCTGCAAATGTATTAACCCTCTACCTATCCATCTATCTATGGTCAGCCTATAGATAACTGAACGTATCACAGTCAACAGTCCTTTACAATCCAAGTTATGCTAATAATCACAAAAGACAGCATTTACAAACCTGTAAATGCATGGACGTGCAGAAAATAAAAATATACAGTTAAAAATTACTTTATCAATTTAACAACTTAAAATGTGTATTTATGCTTTTGCCTGCTACTCTAGCAAAAAAGCAAAAGAATAAATAGCTCAATGTGGTCCAAAACTGTATGCTAATAATGGGCCCAACTACAGGATGTCCATAGACTACTGTGATTCTTGTGATCACTCCTATTGATTGTTAACAGAGGGCAGATGAAGGTTGAAGAGAGCACAGGAACCTAAACAAGACTCAGGCACAAGTCCTTCTGGTAAATACCAGAAAGGTCATTTGACCAACCTGTGTCTGTTATCAGTCGTTACTGTAATAGAAGTCACAGGAGCTGGAGGATGTAAGGTTGTTCGTGTATTTGAACCTCATCTAAGAAAAAAAAAGTGAGATAAGGCAGCTTACCAGTCCTTAAGCCCTGTACACACAGGCTGAATGTCAGGAGACAACTGCCGGTTAAAAAAAAAAAAAAAAAAAGGCAAACATTCAGCCTGTGTGTATATTGGCCTGGCCAGCTTCTGTCGGACATGCATGCTGGAAAACCAGCAGCTGACCAACTCCCAATCAGCACTCTCAGCCAATGCCAGAGAGCGCTGATCAGAGTGTTCTGCTGGGAGGACTGTCCCCCTGTCAGAACACAATAGCTCATTGGGGGAGATCGCTGAACAAACCTTGCATGGTTAATACAGCGACTCCGACCGGAGTTGTCAATTTATTTTCGTGTAACCCGGCGCGTTGCATGACAAAAAGCTATTAGTGTGTATCAGGCTTTAAAGTTGATGCTTGTATCAATTTTTCTTACTTCATTTTCACCTGTTTATCCTGCCAGCAACACTTCCTGTCCTAGCGTGACAACGTTCACTCAGCATACTGTAAATATAGAGTAGTGTTGTCACTTTAGGACTGTGTGAAAGTGTGGCAAGACTAAAACAACGTATCCCCCTGCTTCCCATCTCCTTTACATAGAGGAGGGATGCTTTGTAGTTCACAGAAAATAGCTGCAAAGGGTGAGATAACTAATTTCAGTTACGGTAATTGGACAGTAGGTTACAAGGACACTGGATATCTGGCAAAAAATGTTTTTGTATAAAAGGTTTTTGCCTGAACAAAAAAAGGAAAATCAAGGCAGCCACCACAAGACTGGCAAGCTGAAATATACAGTGCCTTGAAAAAGTATTCAAAGCCCTTGACATGTGAAAGGAAAATGACAAATGGTTTACAATTTATTTTTAAAAATGAATATCTGAAAAGTGTGGTGTGCATTTATACTCAGATCCCTTTACTCTGATACCCCTAACTAAAATCTAGTGGAACCAATTGCCTTCAGAAGTCACTGAATTAGTAAATAGTGTCCACCTGTGTGCAATTTAATCTCTGTATAAATACAGCTGTTCTGTGAAGCCCTCAGAGGTTTGTTAGAGAACTTTAGTGAACAAACAGCATCATGAAGGCCAAGAAACACACCAGACAGTCAGGGATAAAGTTGTGGAGAAGTTTAAGACTAAGCCTATTTTTGAAATTTGGTGTTTACAAGTTAAAATCCGTATTTTTTGCTAGAAAATTAATTAGAGTACCCAAACATTATATATATTTTTTTAGCAGAGAATCTAGAGAATAAAATGGCGATTGTTGCAATATTTTATATCACACGGTATTTGTGCAGCGGTGTTTTAAACGCAAATTTTTGGAAAAGGGACACTTTCATGAATTTTTAAAGTAAAGTTACCCCAATTTTTTTGTATAATGTGAAAGATGATGTTACGCTGAGTAAATAGATACCAAACATGTCACCCTTTATAATTGCACACACTCGTGGAATGGCGACAAACTACGGTACCTATGAATTTCCATAGGCGACGCTTTAAAATTTTTTTTACGGTTACCAGGTTTGAGTTATAGAGGAGGTCTAGGGCTAGAATTATTGCTCTTGCTCCGACGATCGCGGCAATACCTCACATGTGTGATTTGAACACCGTTTACATATGCGTGCGCGACTTCCGTATGCGTTTTCTTCGCTGCGCGAGCTCGCGGGGACAGGGGCACTTTAAAAAAATTTTTTTTTTTTTTTTATTTTATTTTTTTTTTACTTTATAAATTGTGTTTTAAAAAAAAATTTTTTTTTTTTACTTTTATTGCTGTCACAAGGAATGTAAACATCCCTTGTGACAGCAATAGGTGGTGACAGGTACTCTTTATGGAGGGATGGGGGGTCTAAAAGACCCCCCATCCCTCCTTTACACTTCAAAGTATTCAGATCGCCGAAAACGGCGATTCTGAATACTGTGTACTTTTTTAAATTCGGCGCCATGACGTCGCTTCCGCGTTTACAACGAGAAGGCTGGAACGAAGCCGCCCACGGCTTCGTTCCAGCCCGCCCCCAGCTGCCGAAGGTACCCGATCGGACACCGGGCCTCCCGATCGCACGGGAGGCCCGGTAACAGCGGCGGGAGGCGGCGGGAGGGGGGGGATGTCCCCTCCCGCTCCTCCGGTATAACAACCGAGCGGCTTTTAGCCGCATCGGTTGTTATACTCGGGTAGCCGATCGCCCGCTGGAAACAACGGTACCGGGATGATGCCTGCAGCTGCGGGCATCATCCCGGTATAACCCCGGAAAGCCGAGTACACATATCTGCGTACGGTCGGCGGGAAGGGGTTAAAGCAGGGTTAGGTTATAAGAAAATATCCCAAGCTTTGAACATCTCACAGAGCACTGTTCAATCCATCATTTGAAAATGGAAAGAGTATGGCACAACTGCAAACCTACCAAGACATGGCCGTCCACCTAAACTGACAGGCCGGACAAGGAGAGCATTAATCAGAGAAGCAGCCAAAAGGCCCATGATAACTCTGGAGGAGCTGCAGAGATCCAAAGCTCAGGTGGGAGAATCTGCCCACAGGAAAACTATTAGTCGTGCTCTCCACAAATTTGGCTTTTATGGAAGAGTGGCAAGAAGAAAGCCATTGTTAAAAGAAAGCCATAAGAAGTCCCGTTTTCAGTTTAGGAGAAGCCATGTGGGAGACACAGCAAGCATGTGGAAGAAGGTGTTCTGGTCAGATGAGACCAAAATTGAACTTTTTGGGCTAAAAGCAAAATGCTTTGTGTGGCGCAAAACTAACACTGCACATCACCCTGAACACGCCATCCCCACAGTTAAACATGGTGGTGTGGGGATTCTTTTTTTTTAGCGGGGATAGGGAAGCTGGTCCAAGTTGATGGGGAGATGGATGGAGCCAAATACAGGGCAATCTTAGAAGAGAACCTGTTAGAGTCTACAAAAGACTTGAGACTGGGGCGGAGGTTCACCTTCCAGCAAGACAACGACCCTAAACATACAGCCAGACTTACAATGGAATGGTTTAGATCAAAGCATCTTCATGTTTTAGAATGGCCCAGTCAAAGTCCAGACCTAAATCCAATTGAGAATCTGTGGCAAGACTTGATAATTGCTGTTCACAGACGTTCTCCATCCAGTCTGACAAAGCTTAAGCTATTTTGCAAGGAAGGAATGGGCACAAATTTCACTCTTTAGATGTGTAAAGCTGGTAGAGACATCTCCAAAAAGACTTGCAGCTTTAATTGCAGTGAATACAAATGCACGACACACTTTTAACATATTTATTTGTAAAAAAATTGTAAAACCATTTATCATTTTCCTTCCACTTCACAATTATGTGCCACTTTGTGTTGTTCTATCAAATAAAATCCCAATAAAATACATTTATGTTTTTGGTTGTAACATGACAAAATGTGGAAAATGTGAAGGGGTATGAATACTTTTTCAAGGCACTGTACATTATTACATTTTTGTTCTAGTCTTTGGTTATACTTTAAATGGCGGTGATAAATTTTCTCATATTTTTTATTTTATTATTTTTAAAGTACTGTAGTTTAAACCTTGTCCCTTTTTTGCAAATTCACATTCCAAAAGCAAAATTCAATCTATTGTAAACTTTAATAACAAAACACAGGATCAAATGTCCTTTCCAATATATACTTTAGGAAGTGGATGAAAATTTACATTAAGCTGATGATCTGGATCTTGTAAAACTATATCTAAGGGAATTGGTTCAGTCTGAAGAAAATGCTGATGCTGTCTTTTGATTATTGTATGGAATTATTACCGAACACAAACCAATCAATTCAGAATTGAACCACCAGAGATATTATATCTGGAGGAAAAAGCATTCATTCTAAAACTGATCTGTTGAAAACATCAAAGAAAGAAAAAAAAACTTTGCTCCTGCACAAAATAGTAGCCCAACATTTCCTTTGTTCCAACTTTCAAAATTATCCCATTTTTTTAAACAATATACTGTATACCGCTAAAACATATTTTGTAAAAAACTGCGCTCAGACCCACTTAATCGTATAAAAAAAAGCTGCAAACACAAATTTGCTGGTCATAAATATAAAACACAAAAAACATAGACGTGCAGTGCTTATCTTAGCAAGTTACACCAATGTGCATATACAGTCCTTATCCCTTCTCCACAGACAGTCCTTGATACAAGTAAATAGGAATAGGGATCCCAAGTAAAAGATTGACACCTCCAACAGAAGCACACACAGCCTCTTACCAGATAAAATTGACCCCCTATTACAGAGGTTCAAACACACCATTAATATCCATTTTTGGATATTAATGCATGCGTTTGACCCTCTGTAATAGGGGGTTAATTCTGTGTGTGCTTCTGTTGGAAGTGGCAATCTTTTACATGGGATCCCTATTCCTATTCACTTGTATCAAGGACTGTCTGTGGAGAAGGGATAAGGACTGTATATGCACATTGGTGTAACTTGCTTGGAAAAGCACTGCACTTCTATGTTTTTTCTTTTGTTTGTTTATATATATATCAATCACTGGATTTTCAATGTATCAAAGTTTGGATGTTATTTTAATTTTATTGGAATTTTCCTACTGCATACTTTTCCAAGACCCTCTTGAGCAGTGGGAATTAAACTGCAGTGCTTTGGTTGCCTTTAATCAGCCCTTGGGGCACGATTCCTCCTTCTCACACAAAAGGATGGGGTGCAGTTCTTCCTACCACATATGGGCCACGGTTCAACCAATTGAAACCAACAATGGGGCACCGTTCTTCCAAGTGACACCAAAGACGGAGGCACTATTCACACTCTGGCCCCAATGAGAGGAACTATTCCTCCCCCTGACCCAAAGGATGGTTCACTATTACTCCCCCTGACAACAAGGATGAGGCACTATTCCTCCCCAACTCCAAGGATGAGGCACTATTCCTCCCCAACTCCAAGGATGAGTCACTGCCCCTTCCCCTGACACAAAGGAGAAGGTACTTTTCCTCCCCCTGACACAAAGGATGAGACACTATTCCTCCCCCGATACCAATTTCTGGACACTTATCCTCGCCCTGACACCAAGGATAGGGCACAATTCCTCCCACTGACACTAAGATCTGAATGTAATTTCTCCTCCTGACACCAAGGTCTGGGCACTATTCCACCCCTGTCACCAAGGATAAGGCACTAATTCTTATACTGACACTAACAATGAGGCACTATTACTCCCACTGACAATAACAATGGAGCAACATTCCTTTTCCTACAAACTACCTATACAAGTACATTTTTACTCTCACTGACCACTAAGCCTGGAGCATTTTTACTCCCACTGACCATCAAGTTTAGGGTGTTGTTTATGTCCATTGACACTGGTTCACAAGCTGGCTTCCTAAAGTCAGAAGGACAGTGTACTGGCCCCTTGTTTGGAAAGTCTGAGGACTCCTGCTCTAGACAAAACAAAAATATGTGATGAAGTGCATTATATAAAGATATCCTGTCATCGACCTTAAAAAATGCAAGTATAATCACAAAAAATCAACAGCTTTTACTACTCCATGGGACAGCATCACTCGGCTTGCAAAAGGCCTTTGCCATCCTAGAACTGCATCATCCAAGAGCCTTTTTCAGGGGTAGGCAGGGGCAGGGAAAGGTGGAGTTCTGTGGTCTAGTAGCAGGGTCAACAACACTGGTTGGGATTTTAGTGCAGCAAAGGCACTGTGTTGTCCTAAACAAGAAATATGGATTTCTGAAAATATTAACATGTAAAATCTCATAAGCGGCTTCATTTAGCCCGAAAAACACTGTATATTTTACTGACTGGTAGTTTTGGCACTTCTGTTGTGCCTAAAAACTAGCTCTACTGACTTGCCTACCTGTTTGCCACCAATGATCCAGCACTGGTACTTTGAAGATAGTTTTGGCCCATTCCAACGTTTCCACATCACAGCGCTCTCCAGCAACAAACAATGTGCGGAACCTATTTAAAATTACAAGCAGCACAGCATAAATGTTGGTATAAACATGGGCATTCAGTTTGCATCAAAGTGTGAACATTAATTATAACTTTTTTCATGATCCTTATATTCAGTGAAATAGCTTTATGGAAAAAGAGTAGCAAACAAATCTGTTTTGTAGAAAGGTGGTAGCCTGCAGGATGAACAACTGAAGAAAATGGTATGATTCAAACTGTAACCAGCCTTTTTTTAAAAAAAAAAGAAAAAAAAAAAAGGTTGTCACATACATGTTGTGCAGAATTTTAAGGCTAATGTCACACAGGCCACTCTACCACTAGTGATTTGTCAATATTGCCAATGGCAGGATTGCCAAGAGGCTGCCTTTTGTTTCTATGGAATGACTCCCTCTGTAGCTGTGGCATTGAGTTATCACAGTCATTGCTAGCGATCAAATTCAGCAGTGTTTGGACCAGCACCGCATCTGGCTAGAGTAGGAGCAATTCTGTAGATACAGACAGGCAGCTGATTTTTCTCTAGCATCAGAAACACCTGACTGCCTTTATTTGTGCATAACTGAAAAAGAGATTTAAAGTGGAACTGAAGACAAAAAGCGAAGCATTGCTATGCTATATCAGTGCCAGTATGAAGTCATCTAGTGCCCAGGATGAAGGTGAAAAACTGCCCTCATTCCGGATGTGCACACACACATTTTGCACAGCTGGGGTCCTGCTAGCAACTTCCACCATGCTTTCTCAGTGTCTCTTTTGCAGATACATCAGTTGGGTTTTGTGGGGACCCGGACATGCACCATGACATTATGGGACTTTTGTTATGTGTATTCTCTGTTTTCTTGCACTGTATATAGTGTCAGAGTGCAGGAGCCAAGTGTATTTAAAGTACTTAGTCAGGGGTTAGGAGTGTGTTATGTACAGTACATAGTGTAATGGTCAGGTGTATGTAATGTACATAGTGCAGGAGTGTGTAAAATACATATTACTGATCCTGACCCTGCATTCTGTAACGCTAAGGTTTCAGGGATCAGGAGTATGAAATGCAGAGTGCAGGGGTTAGGGTTGAGTAACATACAGAATTCAAAGGTCAGGATTAAATAAAGTACAGAGTGCAAGGGTCAATAGTGTGTGACATACAAAGTGCAGAGGTCAGGAATATGTATGTAAGGTACAGTATCTCACAAAAATGAGTACACCCCTCACATTTTTCGTAAATATTTTATTATATCTTTTTATGTGACAGCACTGAAGAAATTACACTTTGCTACAATGTAAAGTAGTTAGTGTACAGCTTGTATAAGGTCTCTTTCACACGTTCAGATTCGTCTATCCCCGCTGAGCCAGCGGATGACAAGTCTGTCTCTGCACACTGTGCAGAAACGGACCTGTCAGATCTCTGCTCTCCTCTATGGGGGGGAATCGGATGAAAATGGACCACCTGTCCGTTTTCATCCAATCTGATCCGCCAGACGGATGGAAAATAGGGTTTCCATCCATCTGGATTTAGCGGAGATCAGATCGGGGCGGATCGGATGTCAGTGGACATGTCACTGCTGACATCCGTTGCTCCTTAGAAATGTATGGAGTGTCCATTCAGGTCCGCCTGAAAAAACTGACAGGCGGATCTGAATGGTCCGCCCGTGTGAAAGAGGCCTTACAGTGTAAATTTGCTGTTCCCTCAAAATAACTCAACACACAGCCATTAAAGTCTAAACCACTGGCAACAAAGGTGAGTACACTCCTAAGTGAAAATGTCCAAATTGGGCCCAATTAGTTAATGTTACAAGGTCTCAGGTGTGAATGGGGAGCAGGTGTGTTAAACTGGATGTTATCGCTCTCACTCTCTCATACTGGTCACTGGAAGTTCAACATAGCCCCTCATGGCAAAGAACTCTCTGCAGATCTGAAAAAAGAATTGTTCTACATAAAGACGGCCTAGGCTATAAGAAGGTTGCCAAGACCCTGAAACTTAGCTGCAGCATGGTGGCCAAGACCATGCAGCGGTTTAACAGGACAGGTAACACTCAGAACAGGCCTCGCCATCGTCGATCAAAGAAGTTGAGTGCACGTGCTCAGTGTCATCTCCAGAGGTTGTCTTTGGGAAATAGACGTATGAGTGATGCCAGTATTGCTGCAGAGGTCGAAGGGGTGGGGGTCAGCCTGCCAGTGCTCAGACCATACGCTACAGACTGCATCAAATTGGTCTGCATGGCTGTCATCCCTGAAGGAAGCCTCTTCTAAAGATGATGCACAAGAAAGCCCGCAAAGTTTGCTGAAGACAAGCAGACTAAGGACATGGATTACTGGAACCATGTCCTGTGGTCTGATGAGACCAAGATAAACTTATTTGGTTCAAGCGTGTGTGACAGCTACCAGAGGAGGAGTACAAAGACAAGTGTGTCTTGCCTACAGTCAAGCATGATGGTGTCATGATCTGGGGCTGCATGAGTGCTGTCGGCACTGGGGAGCTACAGTTCATTGAGGGAACCATGAATGCCAACATGTACTGTGACATACCGAACAGTAGTATAAAAATAAGCAGTTCAAACACTAGATTATTAAAATACTAAAACAGCGCTAAAATTAAACGTGCTGAAATCACAATATCACAGCATGTGGTCTTCCTCACACATAAAAGTCTATAGGCAGTAGATGGTAAGGCAGACAGTTCAAAAAAGGTTTTGATTGGAGAATGTAAGTGGTCAAAACGTGCACCTTTCACCAGAAAACGTGAAGAAATTCCACCTTGTGCAGCACACTCCCCCAAGGGGTTAAACTCACCAGAATCTCAATATAAGTCAGTGTTATGGTGGAATAAACAACAGCCACTCAGATTCTAAGTCCACATCACCATCAAGATCCACAAGTACAGGGGCTCCAGAGTTGCATCATAAAACACAAGAAAGTCGGCACATAGCGTAATCTCGTTTATTTTCTGACAAAACCCCTCATATACAAGCGGACCCATTAGTAGAACTGCGTACATCAAGTTTAAAAACTACAAGCAAAAGAAGGTATGTGACCCAGAGGGCGCTATCACCGTTATCAGCCATCCAGGATGGAGCGAGCGTTTCCTTGCAGATAGCTGCAAACACTTCTGGGTAGGCCGGTGGAGCACACAGCGTCATTTCCGAGATGTCGTGTTGGTTACGCCCTGACTGGTTTCGTCATTACAGACTTCCACAGAGGAAGCCCTCACACCCTCTGTGGAAGTCCGTAATGAAGAAACTGGTCAGGGCGTGACCAACACGACATTTTGCTTGTATTAGAATCTGTGTTATGAGAAGAGCTCTCTATGCAGCACCACCATCCCCCCCTTACACACATGAAAACACTGTGCTCAGGCTGCTGCCATCTTTGCCCCTACCCTCCCATTGTCTCGACCATGGTTATGGGGAGCATCTAAAAATATTAATTGTGCCTAATCAGTACCCTAACAAGAATGTGTCCTTTGTCTGATATTCTCCCCTGGAAAATAGCAGTGCAACTTTCTGGTACGTGGGGGTGTCTGGGCAAATGTTGGCCACAGCCTCATAGCTGTATCTTTGCAGTGTGAGAGCCAAGACACTGCTACTTCTGACTGTTAGTTATAGCAAATGTGTAGAAAAAATTATATTTTTACTACTCTGTTGCTCAATGTTGTCCTCGCTGGAGGCTCTGATCTAAGTAAAGCCCCATCTCCATCAAGATGGCATCCTCCACAGAGACAAACTTTGCAGAACAAAGCAAAGTAAATCAGACAATAGTGGTGACTAGTACTTTGTTTGCATTTTTTGGGTACAGCTTCTAGAGTTCAGTTCCTCTTTAACCATAGCATAATTTTTAGATATTAACAATATAAACATTATTAAAACTATAAAGCAACATGCATACACAGCCACACTTGACCACCTGTGTAAGAAAAGATTAACTGATGGCTTGAAATTAGGAAAATGCTCACAGAAATTTTTAGGTTTAGGACTCCCCTGTTGTCTTAATTCTTCTTGGCATTCTTACATCACCATGCTTTGTATTTTGTGAAAGAATCAATATTATATACATATTTCTGCTATGAAACGCCTACTAGGCTCTCGCAACCGAAAAGGATATAGAGAAATGTTCTTTCCCAATCATCTCTTATAGTCAGGTTTCCACAAATTCTGTGGGGTTTGCTCTGTCAGAGTGCTCTGGGAGACCCACCAACCGAATATTATTACGATGAAAACGTTTTTCAAGATCTTCCATCCTATGAGCGTTGATATCTAATTTTTTCATTACTTCTTTAATGTCTGAATCTAATGGTTGTGAAGTGTCCTCCAATCCCTAACACAACCTTCCAGGGCCGATGTTCTTTCCCTTATTTTCTGTACATCTTGACGCAGAAAAGTAAATTCTTCTTTAAGTCCCTGTACTTGTCCTGTTAGGTTGCATAAAAAATTCTGACAGTGTTGCACTGCTTTTAACACATCTACTATTATTATAATATTATTATTATTATACAGGATTTATATAGCGCCAA
>NC_133326.1:299369852-299452352 GCF_042186555.1 Aquarana catesbeiana
AAACCCCCCCCCCAATTACCCCATTTTGGAAAGTAGACACCCCAAACTATTTGCTGAGAGGCATGGTGAGTATTTTGCAGCTCTCATTTGTTTTTGAAAATGAAGAAAGACAAGAAAAAACTTTTTTTTTCTTTTTTCAATTTTCAAAACTTTGTGACAAAAAGTGAGTTCTGCAAAATGCTCACTATACCTCTCAGCAAATAGCTTGGGGTGTCTACTTTCCAGGGGGGTTTTGTGCCACCTGGGCATTCCATGGCCTCCGATACTGTGATAGGCAGTGAAGAGTGAAATCAAAAATTTACGCCCTCTGAAAGCCTGAAGGCGGTGCTTGGTTTTCGGGGTCCCGTACGCGGCTAGGCTCCCAATAAGTCTCACACATGTGGTATCCCCATACTCACGAGAAGCAACAGAATGTATTTTGGGTTGTAATTTCACATTTTCCCATGGCATGTTTGAGCAATATATCATTTAGTGACAACTTTGTGCAAAAAAAAAATTTGTCTCTTTCCCGCAACTTTTGTCACAATATAAAATATTCCATTGACTCGACATGCCTCTCAGCAAATAGCTTGGGGTGTCTACTTTCCAAAATGGGGTCATTTGGGGGGGTTTTGAACTGTCCTGGCATTTTATGCACAACATTTAGAAGCTTATGTCACACATCACCCACTCTTCTAACCACTTGAAGACAAAGCCCTTTCTGACACTTTTTGTTTACATGAAAAAATTATTTTTTTTTGCAAGAAAATTACTTTGAACCCCCAAACATTATATATTTTTTTAAAGCAAATGCCCTACAGATTAAAATGGTGGGTGTTTAATTTTTTTTTCACACAGTATTTGCGCAGCGATTTTTCAAATGCATTTTTGGGGGAAAAAACACACTTTTTTAAATTTGAATGCACTAAAACAAACTATATTGCCCAAATGTTTGATGAAATAAAAAAGATGATCTTAGGCCGAGTACATGGATACCAAACATGACATGCTTTAAAATTGCGCACAAACGTGCAGTGGCAACAAAATAAATACATTTTTAAAAGCCTTTAAAAGCCTTTACAGGTTACCACTTTAGATTTACAGGAGGAGGTATACTGCTAAAATTACTGCCCTCGATCTGACCTTCGCGGTGATACCTTACATGCATGGTGCAATTGCTGCTTACATTTGACGCCAGACCGATGCTTGCCTTAGCGCGAGAGCAGGGGGGGGACAGGGGTGCTTTTTTTTTTTTTTTTTCTTTATAATTTTTCTTTGCTTTTTTATCTTATTTTTAAACTGTTGCTTTCATTTTTTTTTTAAAATCATTTTTATTGTTATCTCAGGGAATGTAAATATCCCCTATGATAGCAATAGGTAGTGACAGGTACTTTTTTTTGAAAAAATTGGGGTCTATTAGACCCTAGATCTCTCCTCTGCCCTCAAAGCATCTGACCACACCAAGATCGGTGTAATAAAATGCTTTCCCAATTTCCCAATGGCACTGTTTACATCCGGCGAAATCTAAGTCATGGAATGCTTGTAGCTTCCGGTTTCTTAGGCCATAGAGATGTTTGGAGCCACTCTGGTCTCTGATCAGCTCTATGGTCAGCTGGCTGAATCTCCGGCTGCATTCTCAGGTTCCCTGTTGAGACAGGAGAGCCAGAGAAAAACACGGAAGACGGTGGGGGGGGGGGATTCCTTCCCACTGTTTGTAAAAGCAGTCTAGAGGCTAATTAGCCGCTAGGATTGCTTTTACATGAAAGCCGACCGCTGGCTGAAAAGAATGATACCAAGATGATACCTAAACCTGCAGGCGTCTTTCTGGTATAACCACTCAAAATCGTGAATGGCGTACCTGAAGACAAAAAAATGGTTAACAATAAAACACAGTAAACGGTAAAGTATAAAAAATTGCATACCTGAAATGCAAACATGATAAAACATAATAACAATAAAACATTGCAGAATATAATACAGTAAAAAAGAGCAGAACAATAGAGAGAGAGAGAATAGAGAGAGAGAGAGAACAATAAAACGACAAAATTTTTTTTTTAATTATATATATATATATATATATATATATATATAAATATATATATATATATTTTTACACTTTTTTTTGTAACTAACTTTTATAACTGTAACCGGTTCCAGGTTCGGGTCTCTGAAAATGCGATGGCATCTTGGGAGACCCTGTGAAAGTGTGCCTAGTCTGTGCAATGCTGTACCCTACGCTAATACTCAACTAGTGAATGGTAGCTTTCAAAACATTCACCAATGCAAAGACCAGGATTGTCAGGACAGGAGGGACAATAATAGCGGGTGTCACGCCTATATCCGCGCTTGCTGCAGACACAACATCTTTTTTGGGGGGGTTCGTTGGGTAGGGGTACTCGGGAGGACATAAAGAAAACGCCTCTCATGCAGCCAACTGCATTTGGTTGGGGATGAGAATGGGGAAAGTACGGGCGCTGCAGAAGTGGTGGGTTCCCAATTAGGATTGGCGAATTCAGCAGGAAGGGCACTATGGGCACGACAGACCTGTTTGTCTTCTTCTTGGTGGCAGCGGGACACTAC
Organism: Aquarana catesbeiana; assembly: GCF_042186555.1. NCBI lineage: Eukaryota > Metazoa > Chordata > Amphibia > Anura > Ranidae > Aquarana > Aquarana catesbeiana. The sequence goes on from NC_133326.1 coordinate 299,372,412, forward strand.
TTGTGCTTGCCACCTCACCAGCTTGAACTGCACTTATGGGACTCGCCACGTCACCAAGTGTTACTGCAGTGCTGGTTTGACTACGACCGGGGTGTACTAGGCCGCTGGTGCTTGCCAGTTTACCAAAACGCTACCAAAAAAACTGTTAGCGATCGCAGGGATCAGGCCTGACTCTGCGAACGCTGCAGTTATGTGTTTAGTGTTTTGTAAGTGACAGGGATCGGTCGATACTGCACTTGGGTGGGCTGGGCTAGGCCGGGCGGAGGGGCAAAACGCAGGTGCTTGCAGGTATCTGGGCTGATTCCTCTAACACTGCATTTTTGGGAACCCTAAACTGCTGGGGACGCTAGTATAGATCTGATCGGATCAGATATTGATCCGTTCAGATACTATACCACTAAGGGAGGTGTATACTGCATGCATGGGTGTTGGCGGTACTGGGGCTAACCTGACGCTGCCTGGGGCTAGTGCTTGCCAGTTCACCAAAATGCTACCAAAAAAACTGTTAGCGATCAAAGAGGGATCAGGCCTGACTCTGCGAACACTGCAGTTATGCGTTTAGTGTTTTGTAAGTGACGGTGATCAATCGATACTGCACTTGGGTGGGCTGGGCTGGGCAGAGGGGCAAAACGCAGATGCTAGCAGGTATCTGGGCTGATCCTGCTAACACTGCATTTTTGGGAACCCTAAACTGCTGGGGACGCTAGTATAGATCTGATCGGATCAGATATTGATCCGTTCAGATACTATACCACTAAGGGAGGCGTATGCTGCGTGCGTGGGTGTTAGCCGTACTGGCGCTAACCTGACGCTGCCTGGGGCAACGCATATCACCGCCGGGCGATCAGGGGGCTAAACCTTTATTAGGTAATAAACGGCAGGTGCCCTGACACTATAAAAAATAAACGAACTAACCAGCGTCACCCGTAATGGTTATACGGTGATCAGTGGTGAAAGGGTTAACTAGGGGGCAATCAAGGGGTTAAAACATTTATTAGGTAGTATATGGGGGTCTCTGACGCTATAAAACGCTGACGGCGAACCTAAATATTTACTTCCCTAACTAGCGTCACCAGCGACACTAATACTCGACCACACTAACTGTCACAAACTGACACCAATGCAGTAATCAGAAAAAAATAAACTGCTTGGTGTCAGTGTGACAGGGGGGGGGAGGGGTGATTGGGGGGTTATCGGGGGGTAATGGGGGGTGTAATGTATGCCTGGCATGTTCTACTGTGTGTGTAGTGTTTGTGCACTCACATTACAGTCTTCTCTCCTCGGCGCCGGAACGGAAAATACCGAGCCGAGGAGAGATGACATCATTTCCTCTGCCTCTGTGTACTATACAGAGGCAGGGAAATGATCCCATTGGTTGGGAGCGATCGTGAGGGGGGGGCACGAATTGATGGCCTCCCCCTCACCTCCGATCGTTGGGGGACAAACGCCAACCGCCTCGGGCACCGGGGGGGGGGTCCGACAGGACCCCCCGCCCGTGGGAAGCAGACCACGTACAGGTACGTGACTCTGCCTGCCCGTGCCATTCTGCCGCAGTATATCTGCGTGAGGTGGTCGGCAAGTGGTTAAGAAATTGTATAGTAGTAAAGTATCTTATAAGGTAGATGAACTGCATCTCTTTCTTAAATCTATTAAATTAACAGAATTATCAGCAGATGAAAGGGAGATGTTGGATCAACCTTTGACATTAGAGGAAGTTCAAACTGCTTCAGATAGCTTGACTAATAATAAAGCTCCAGGGGCAGATGGGTTTTATCCCAAATAGATCAACTGCAGTGAATATAAGATGCTTATTTCTTAATATGCAGGTCCCCTCTGAAAATCTGGGTAATAGAGCTATACTGTTGCTAGACATGGCAAAAGCTTTTGACAGTATAGAATGGAATTTTTTATGGCATTGCTCACAAAAATGTGGTTTTGGTCCATACTTTATAAGTTGGATACAACTCCTTTACGCTGCCCCAGTGGCACGGGTACAGGTAAATGAACATGTATCAGAGCCTTTTTCACTGCAACGTGGAACAAGACAGGGATGTCCACTATCACCTTTACTTTTTGCTTTAGCCCTTGAACCTTTGGCTGCTAGTGTCCGTCAATCATCAAATATGATCAGATTTCGTAGATCTCTGGGAGAGGACAAGATTGCTTTATATGCTGCTGATATACTTTTATTTTTGGGAGACACTTCGTCATCTTTAAAGGGTAAATGTCTTTAATCAATACATATGGTTCTTTCTCAGGTTTTGCATAAACTGTGATAAGTCGTTTCTTTTACCAGTGGACCCCCTGATGACCAACCGTGCCAATTTCTGCCTCTCAAATAGCAGTAGTTTCTACATTTAAATATTTGGGTGTACAAGTTACATCACAAGTAAGTGCATATGTGGAGAGAAATTTAGACCCATTGCTTAAGCAGTTTAAACAAAAGGGGGAAATTTTGAGTAAGTTGCCTTTAACGATAATAGGTAGAGCTAATTTGATAATGATGATATGGATGCCACAATTGTTATATTTGTTACATAATTGTCATGTGTGGCATCCTCAGAAATTCTTTAGACAAATAGATACTTTGTTTAGAGATCATATTTGGAAGAATAAACATCCTCGGACTAGATTGGAAATTCTGCAGTTGTCTAAGGATGAGGGAGGTCTGACTGTTCCTAATGCCAGATTGTATTATCTGGCATCTCAACTTCAGCAATTGTATGGTTGGAATATTATAGACTGTGAGGACCCCTTACAACAAATTATATTTTCTCAATTACCGATAAATCCACCGGTACAGTTATTAGTAGCCCACCACTTTTATAGTAAACGTAATTATCCCACATTTTATTTAATTCATAAAATCTGGACTATTATTCAACGAGATACTCATTATGAGAGATATACTCAATATATTCCCATATGGAATAATCTGCAACAGTCTGAGGTAGTAAAACTTGAAAATTTTGATCTATGGAAAAGAGTTGGTATTCTGCTTCTTTGTCAACTTTTTGATAATGAGGTTTTGCAACCATTTGACAAACTGGCAGAGAAATATAATTTGCCTAATAAGAATTTTTTTTTCAATATTTACAGCTGCGACATGCTCTGCAAAGGCAAGCAAAGAATTTTTTTTAATAAAATATAACCCTTCATTAATTCTAGCTATGGCAATAACAATAAGACGATCTAAACAGGGACTCATGGGGAACATATATTAGAGAAAACTAGAACACATTTACTAGAGGGTAGCTCTAGATGGGGTATCCCTATCCTCCTCACAGTGTTTGACACAGCTGTTTATTATTCATAGAGCTCATTATACTCCTTTGAAGTTGCACTCTTGGGGCAAGGCAACTACATTAAATTGTCCAAGGTGTACTACTGATGTTGGTACAGTCATACGTATGTTGTGGTGTTGCCCCAAATTGCATCGTTACTGGGAAGGTGTATTTGATATTTTGACTTCCTTGTGCTCCACACAGGTTAATTTTGATTCAAAGATAGCATTGTTAGGGATTGTACCTGAGGACACTCTCCCAGCTGAAATGCACGTTTTGTGGCTATGTATATGGCTCGTAAACTCATATTACAAAAATTGATATCAAACCACCCGCCAACAATAGATCAATGGATTAAAGCAATTAATCTTAATTTCAGACATGAGGAGTTGACAAATAAATATAGGAGATGTCCCAAAAAATATGGGAAAATCTGGTATTGGTGGCTAGTTTCTGATCTGTCTGAGCAGTCAATTGAGCATATTAATGATAACGAAGAAAGCTAATAAGAAGTAGGGATGAGCTTCGAGTTCGAGTCAAACGCATGTTCGACGCGAACATCGGCTGTTCGCCAGTTCGCCGAACAATTTGGGGTGTTCGCGGCAAATTCGAAAGCCGCAGAACACCCTTTAAAAGTCTATGGGAGAAATCAAAAGTGCTAATTTTAAAGGCTTACATGCAAGTTACTGTCATAAAAAGTGTTTGGGGACCCGGGTCCTGCCCCAGGGGACATGGATCAATGCAAAAAAAAGTTTTAAAAACGGCCGTTTTTTCGGGAGCAGTGATTTTAATAATGCTTAAAGTGAAACAATAAAAGTGTAATATCCCTTTAAATTTCATACCTGGGGGGTGTCTATAGTATGCCTGTAAAGGGGCGCATGTTTCCCGTGTTTAGAACAGTCTGACAGCAAAATGACATTTCAAAAGGAAAAAAAGTCATTTAAAACTACTCGCGGGTATAATGAATTGCCGGTCCGACAATACACATAAAAGTTCATTGAAAAAAACGTCATGGGAATTCCCCACAGGGGAACCCCAAACCAAAATTAAAAAAAAAATGACGTGGGGGGTCCCCCTAAATTCCATACCAGGCCCTTCAGGTCTGGTATGGATATTAAGGGGAACCCCGGCCAAAATAAAAAAAAAAAAATTGCGTGGGGTCCCCCTCAAAATCTATACCAGACCCTTCAGGTCTGGTATGAATTTTAAGGGGAACCCCGCGCCAAAATTTTTTAAAAAAGGCATGGGGTCCCCCCAAAAATCCATACCAGGCTCTTATCCGAGCATGTAACCTGGCAGGCCGCAGCAAAAGAGGGGGGGATGAGAGAGCGCCCCCCTGAACCGTACCTGGCCACATGCTGTGGTGGTGCCATGTTGATGGGGACAAGGACCCAGTGACTCCGCCCCCCCCTGAGGAACGGGGACTTGACAGGGACTTCCCTGTGGCATTCCCCGTGACGTCAGAGGGGGCGGGGTCACCCGTTACATAACCCCGCCTCTTCTGACATCACGGGGAATGCCACAGGGAAGTCCCCGTCAAGTCCCCGTGCGTCAGAGGGGGGCGGGGTCACTGGGTGGCCCCACCCCCCGTTATTTAAGAACCGTCAGAAGAGGAGAAGCATCACACAGTGGGAGCCTCCCTCCATGCCATCATGGATGCGGAGCGGCCCGAGGAGAAGAAGGAAAGAAGATGCCGACGCCGCGGAGGAAGATGCCGGACGAGATTAACGGAGGAAGAACCAGAAGAAGAAGATGGAGGAAGAAACCGAAGGAAGATAGAAGATAGAAGAAAGAAGATAGAAGATAGAAGAAGCATTTAAATAAAGGAATTGTCAAAAACTGTCTCTTGTCATATTTAACATTTTTGACAGTTTTTTTGTGAAATGGTAGGGGTACTTTTGTACCCCCTTACCATTTCACACAAGGGGGAGGGCCGGGATCTGGGGGTCACCTTATTAAAGGGGGCTTCCAGATTCTGATAAGCCCCCCGCCCGCAGACCCCCACAACCACCGGGCAAGGGTTGTGGGGATGAGGCCCTTGTCCCCATCAACATGGGGACAAGGTGTTTTGGGGGGCTACCCCAAAGCACCCTCCCAATGTTGAGGGCATGTGGCCTGGTACGGTTCAGAAGGGGGGCTGCTCTCTTGTCCCCCCTCTTTTCCTGTGGCCTGCCAGGTTGCATGCTCAGATAAGGGTCTGGTATGGATTTTTGGGGGGACCCCACACCATTTCTTTTTATTTTGGCGCGGGGTTGCCCTTAAAATCCATACCAGACCTGAAGGGGGGTTCCCCCTATGTGTATTGTCGGACCGGCAATTCATTATAGCCGCGAATAGTTTTAAATGACTTTTTTCCTTTGAAATGTAATTTTGCTGTCAGACCGTTTTTAAAACTTTTTTTGCATTGATCCATGTCCCCTGGGGCAGGACCCAGGTCCCCAAACACTTTTTATGACAATAACTTGCATAGAAGCCTTTAAAATTAGCACTTTCGATTATTCATGTTCATGTCCCATAGACTTTAACGGTGTTCGCGTGTTTGAACAAATTTTTTGCCTGTTGGCAAGATCTGGTGCGAACTGAACAGGGGGGTGTTCGGCTCATCCCTAATAAGGAGATGTAATATATGTTGGGGATAACTGCAAAGGTAAATAAATACTGTTACAACTTAATAATTTAAATGGAATATCTAGGTCAGGTTTATAATATTGTTAATTCTGTCAAGTTGATAGGAAACCAATGGTTCTGAAGTGATGGAGGGATTTGATTGATGAATTAAATATCTGGTGTGCGTAAAAATCTTGATGTGTTTTTTTTTTTTTTTGTATGTGATGTTAAACTGGGGTAGTTGTTTTATGTTTTATGTTGTAATGTATTATTGTTATATAAGAGAAAAATTTATTTAAAATGATACGATTTAAAAAAAAAAAAAAATTTATATATATATATATATATATATATATATATATATATATATCTCATTTAAAAAACAGACACAGCTTGAAGAGCCCATAATTTTCAGTTTTGTAGCCACTGGAAAGATCTCATGTCACTTCTTGTCAATAGTGACACAGATTGGTAAAAAAAAAAAAAAAAATCTAAAGAATTGGGTTAAAACCTTGGTTATGTTATTATTGTTGTCTATGCCTTCCCATTGGTAATAGAAAGTGGGGGAGCAATTTATTTGCCTCCCCCACCTATGGGAGCATGACAGACATTAAACAGTTGAAGTCCATAGAAACAACAGTTTGGCATGTTTAAATGTAATTGGTTTAAGAAGAAGTCACATGTTTATAACTGACTTGGCACGAGCTACCGGTGCCTACTTAAATAAAAAAATCTGTACAATAGCTGTCAGTCTGCTGTCAGCAACAAGAAGAAGCTTCCCACTCTCCCGCCTTTGTCGCGGTCCTTATTGTGTGACACCCATCCCTTTCTGCAGAAAGGGGACAGTTCTGGTTAATGGTTATAACTCAAGCTTTAATTGCTGAGTTATAGATTATAGTTCAGATATATGTGTGTAAAGATATAATAATATTTTGGTTTTGTGTGAAATATTTGGTAAAGAAGACTAAACTGTTATGTGTGTTAAATCGAATTAGAACAAATAAATCTTTTTTTGCTAATAATAAAGGGCAGCAGCTAATTTGGAGCCATTAAAATATGTGTATAGTGTTTTGATTATCATTAGTTGGTGATTATTGAAGTGTGTTATTACATCGTTAAATTGGTACTGTCTACGATCCCATTGTTTCCCACATTTTTTTTAATCCTACTATCAGGAACAAGTGAAATTTCCCCAGCAAGGCCATGAAGAGCAACAGAAATTTTATAGAGGTATTTATTCTTCTCAAGTCTACCCAAAAATTAAAAAAGGGAGGGGGATCAAAGAGAAGATGCCTACAAGACAAGGTAACATAGAAGGCCAAATAGCTGGGTGTATGGGTGCCACCCAATGGCTATACAGCAGAGGGGTGCCTGAAAGTTGGCATAGCTCTGATGAAGAGGGGATGTACCCTTCGAAACGCGTTAGCTGATTGTGATGCCTGTGCGTTCCTCCACGATTCTTGGAAGGTTTCGCTCATCCTAAGTCGCATGTTGTTTGTCGGTGCACTTTCATGTTGTGCCTCCTCTACCAATTGCTTGTGAGTTGTTTCATTTTACTATTTGTATTCAATAAATGTTTTTAAAGGTAATGCACAAGGCTGGTGCGCCCCTGTTTCTCTTTTCTTTTTGCCTGAAAGTTACTTGGCCATGCAAAACATTCACATATATGTATCAATAACTGAATTGTTTAGTGGTTTACAGCCATTCTACTCCCAAACCATGTTTACAAAAATGTTTGCAAAGAGAATCTCATTATATTTCGCTACAACATGAAACTAGAATTAGACACAACAATATAGTTTAAATATATACAACTCTGGCCTATGTAACAATTATTTTTGTAGGTTTTGAATAATATCATTCAAATGATGGATGACTTTACTAAGGAAAAAAGCAAATAACGTTGCATGGCTATTTATATCTGCAGTCACCATAGCTACAGCACTGACTGCATGTGCAAAACTGAACTCACTGAAATATACAGTCATTTCTGGTAATATCAAGTTCTTTGGACATTCCTTTGGAAGCAAGCTGGTTAAAATTAGTCTTTTTGTGAAACCAAACATGCTAAGCAGGATGTAATCATTTTTAGGAAAGTGTATATATTCATTTTTAAACACCGTTTTGTAAAGGTCACAACCAAGGTTGAATACTATGTCTCACAACATGTCTTGGTATGAGGACTCTAATAATGTGGATCATCATAATGTAGGCATGAATTACTGTAGCCTTTCCAGCAGTATATTTGTAGAATCTTGCTGTGAGGACGCTTCCAGGATTCTTGTGTGTCCCAGCTGATTAATAATGAAAACTCCTCTACCACTGTAATTATGCAAACATCAATTGATATGATGCTTTATTTAGGATAGCAGCCTCATAGCAAGGCTTGACTTGCTCCGAAAGGGCACATGTTCATCCCAAGACTAAAAATATTCAGCAAGCAGTTAATCCAATATCACATTAACATGCACTATGTTAATACTAAATATCTCAGAAACAAGCTAATGTAAATAAAATCTTTGCAAATAAACTTTTTTCAAAGCATACTTGGGCAGAAATTAAAATCTCGATTCAACTACAAATTCTGACAGATGAATAACTTACTTAAATATGTAAAAATATAATGTAATACAGAATAGAATTTTTATATACAAAAAAAGAAATGCGCTTATATATTTGTACTAGATAACAGTGAATGTGTTACCTGCTTTAGTATTAGGTATACCATGTTATATTTACACAATGTGTTCAACAGTAACTGCATTTTTAGAATAGATCATCTATATGCTCTTATCCCTGCAATCTACTGGCTTTGTATACAGCCTTCTTTAGTGATGCAGCTTTGAATAGGGAACATTATTGGGAGATAGGAGACAGATGGTGTTTGCCAACAGCCCATCTCCCAACAGTAGGATTATGGTACTATTCAGCGTCAACTTCCTGCAGTGCAGGGACAAAGGTAGAAAAGATCTGCAATGAAAATGCAATTCTCTGGAACAAATTACTTAATCGTTTAAAAAAAACTAAAGGTCAGCAGCTACCAGTAAAGAAGTCCAGTGCGGTCTTCACCTGGTTCTTCGCTGGTCTTAGTTTCCCAGCGCCGCAATTCTTGGCTGTGGGAGCCGACTGTGACCTGTTTTTTCACATCTGGCTCCCCACTGCGCATGAATGAAATCACACTCTACTTTCAGACTGGTCCCGCAGTCACCTGGGACATGTGACACGAACCAGGTGTTGAGGGCGAGGAGTGGGGCAGTTGAAACTTCTGGAATTTTGGGGGGAGGGGAGAGTGGGTACCTATGAGAAAAGTTGTTTTTAAAGCATTTTTGTATAAATGGACCCTTCTGGATGATTTTGTCAGGCTGAGAACATCTAGGAAAGCATACAGGATAGGTGCTTGGCCAATAAATTTGTATGTTTAGAGAACAGGCATTCTTAAAAACAACAGCTGAGACTCCTGATTGCGAACTTTAAAGTTCTATATATAATTTTTTCAATTTTCTTTTAAAGTTTACTTAATCCACTAGTGCAGCATGTTATGCAGCTATTTCCATAAAAATAAAACCTACTTGGTTAAAGAATACTTCTTCCCCAAGGATGCCTCTGGATCTTGCTGACGTATGGCTCTAATTGCAGTCGGTGCAGTAAACATGGCTGCTACTCCATGATCCGATAGCACACGGAAATATGCAGAAGCATCTGGTGTTCCAACTGGCTTTCCCTGCGGACAGTTATTTTAAGAATATTAGAGGAAATGCATCCAGATAACAGTAGCAATAGTTTTAAAAATGACCAGAGCTCCAATAAGACAATCTGTTTTTTGTAACTTGCAGTTGCAAAACAAATTTTACATTAATGCAATTATCTTCCTAAGCTAATGCTCATTAAAACAGAATTTTGTTTAACACATTTTCAGTATTACCCTGTTCGCTTAAAATACATTTCCTTTTTTCTTTTAACAAATTTTGTAAATATATTGTTGAATCAAACATTTTATTTATATAGGGACAAACTATGTGTGGAATAGCCAAGAGAGTTCCTTGAGTTGTGTATAGGGGCCAATATTTAAAAAAAAATCCAATTTAAAAGAAAAAAAATATATATATAATGCACTGTTAAAAAAATTAAAGGAACACCTTTAAAACACATCAGATCTCAATGGGGAAAATATCATGCTGGATATCTATCTATCTATCTATCTATCTATCTATCTATCTATCTATCTATCTATATATATATATATATATATATTTGATATGGACTGGGTAATGTGCTAGGAATGAAAAGGATGCCACATCATTTGATGGAAATTAAAATTATCAACCTACAGAGGGCTGAATTCAAAGACACATTGAAAATCAAAGTTAAAAAATGATGCAGCAGGTTAGTCCATTATGCTAAAATTTTATTGCAGCAACTCAAAATGGTACTCAGTAGTTTGTATGGCCCCCATGTGCTTGTATGCATGTCTGACAACATCTGGGCATGTTCCCAATAAGACGATGGATGGTGTCCTGTGGTATTTCCTCCCAGATCTGGACCAGGGCATCACTGAGCTCCCGAACAGACTGAGGTGCACCATGGCGGTGTGGGATATACTGACGCATGATGTCCCAGAGGTGTTCTTTTGGATTTAGGTCAGGCAAGCGTGGGGGCCATTTAATGATATGAACTCCTTCATCCTCCATGAACTGACTGCATACTCTTGCCACATGGGGCTGGGCATTGTCGTGCATCAGGAGGAACCCAGGACCCACTACACTAGCCTAGGGTCTGACAATGGGTCCAGGGATTTCATCCTCATACTTAATGGCAGTCAGGGTGCCATTGTATAGCCTGTAGAGGTCTGTGTGTTCCTCCATGGATATGCCTTCAGACCATCACTGACCCACCACCAAACCGGTCATGCTGAACGATGTTACAGGCAGCATAATGTTCTTCACGGCTTCTCCAGACCCTTTTATGTCAGTCGCATGTGAACCTGCTCTCATCTGTGAAAAGCACAGAGCACAAGTGGCGGACTTGCCAATTCTGGTGTTCAATGGCAAATGGCAATTGAGCTCCACATGGCCGGGCAGTGAGCACAGGGCCCACTAGAGGATGTCGGGCCCTCTGGCCACCCTCATGATCTCGGTTTCTGATTGGTCAGAGACATTCACAACAGTGGTCTGCTGGAGGTCATTTTGTAGGGCTCTGGCAGTGCTCATCCTGTTCCCCCTTGCACAAAGGAGCAGATACTAGTCCTGCTAATGGGTTAAGGACTTTCTATGGCCCTGTCCAGCTCTCCTAGAGTAACTGCCTGTCTCCTGTAATCTTCTGCATGCTCTTGAGACTGTGCTAGGAGACACAGCAAACATTCTGGCAATGGCACATATTGATGTGTCATCCTAGAGAAGTTGGACTGCCTGTGCAACCTCTATAGGGTCCAGGTATCGCCTCATGCTACCAGTAATGACCCTGACCCTAGCCAAATGCAAAACTAGTGAAAAACCATCAGAAAAGATGAGAAGGGAAAAAAAATACAATGTGACATACAATGTGACATTATGAAAGGTGAGGTGACTGATTATGTTTTGTTACGTTATGTTTCCCCTCGCATGCGTTCATTTGCAGAGAACTAAGGTGGAATCTGGTGCGGGTTTTACCAGCCACCTTGGCAGGGTTGGTTCCGGACCAGATTTTGCGGTCCACTTGTGTCCATCAACAGGTGGTATAAATTAAGCAGGACTAGAGCTCTTGGTCTGGGACTCAGAAAGCCAAAACCCGAGAGAGCTGCTTATGTGAAGTTTGCTTTGTGAGAGAAAGAAAAGGTTTGCATTATTTTTGTTTTGTGGGTGACTGGGAGAATCCCTTCACATCTGAGTTAGGAAACTGCAATGTTTAGATGCCTGGCAATATTTTTTTTCTGTTTTGTTTGTTAAATTTTAGTGACCTGCATTGATGGGGAGGTGGGCACAGAACAGGCTGCAGATGGGCACAGAACAGGCTGCACTAAAGCTGCAAATGGGCACAGAACAGGCTGCAGATGGGCACAGAACAAGCTGCACTGAGGCTGCAGATGGGCACAGCACAGGCTGCAGATGGGCACAGAACAGGCTGCACTGAAGCTACAGATGGGCACAGATTAGGCTGCATTGAGGCTGCAGATGGACACTAATCAGGCTGCAAACTTTCCCCTTAAATTGAGATGCGTGTTATGTGCCGACGCGTGTTATACGCTGATAAATACAATATTTCTTCATAACATTTTTTTGCAACAAAAGGGGATTACACTTTAAGTTATTAGGAAATCCAATGCTTGCGTGTTTCCTTAAGCTGGCCATAGATGGAGCGATTTTCTTAGGAATATCTTAGGATTTCAAACTAACTGTGTTCATAGGGGAATCCTTTTAGTGGAGCCAATGTGTGGAGCCATTGTGTTCTCCCACAGAACACAGGGATTACTGCTAGTGACTATAAGAGCTGCTAGCAATGACTGCATGTAAAATCTGACAGGCTAGTTGTAGCAACATTGATCGATCAATCATCCTGGGTACACTCAGCCTGCTCATACATGGTTGAAATGTCGCTGGTCCCAACTTAACAGGCCGCAATTTGAACTGTCTATGGTCGGCTTTAGTCTCTCTTTGCTGAAGAGTGATTAAGGGTGGTTTTCTTTATTATTTTATGATTCTAAAGTAATTTTATTTGGTCAGGAGAGCAGGACAGGAGGACTTCAGGAGATTTTTAAGTGCAAACATTAAAAATTGGACTCTCAAACCAAAGGAATCTCATTCATCTACCGTTTACTCCTCCAACCTGACCTACAAAATAAATCAATATCTATTTTATACTGGGAGAAACTGTCACCGTCCCTACTACACTTAGGCACTCTATGCTCAGAGCCATACTAACATTTTCTAAATGCATCTCACACCGTTAATCCTTACAAAAAAATATTTAAATTGGTGGTACTATACTCCCTACAGGCCTGCCTCCATATTCCCAGATCATTGGGCTGGGAATAAATGCTGGCTCAACTGTTACAACCCAGGAATTCTACCCCACAAATGGTGGTCCTGCCCTATGATCAACAGGGTCGGCGTGGTGGTCAACACTTTTCTCAGATCAGTAACTCATAAACCAATGATTCTCAAACTATACACGGCTCGTCTAGGAGTAGGCATCCAGGCTTTGCCTCATCATATACTGTATAATCATTCACAACTCATACCCTTAATGCTGCCAGACTAGCTGTTGCAGGACGATGGAAAGGCACAAAACCACCTCATCTACAAGATGTTACTCATATTTAACAACTATCTCCTGCTGGAATTCTTATATGCTAAAGCCCATCTGACAGCTTCTAAATGTCATGACCAGTGGGCCTTATGTATGGCAGACAACAGGAGCATTCCAGTCTCTTGATGTCACCAAACCTTTCATTTCTGTTTCTGCCTGTTTCTTTAGGACCTAAACCTCCATTACAACTAAAATATATACTCTAGGTTCTCAGGGGACCGCCACTGTTACTAACTACCCTGTGGGTATTGTTTGTTAAATTGTACTACTGTTTTTGCCTAGAAGCACTGGCCATTCCTAGGGAAGTTACCCACCAAAAGCATGGCTGGATTACTATGCTGCTCTTATTGTAATTTATGCAATGTTGAAAGCTATGATTCCTGTGTTTTATTTCTTTGTATATCTTATAATTTTTTAAAATGACATATTTATGGTAAAACAACTCTCAGTGCTGTGGAACCCATAAGCAGTTTTCACAGTCTTATGCCCCGTACACACGGTCGGATTTTCCGATGGAAAATGTGTGAGAGGACCTTGTTGTCGGAAATTCTGACCGTGTGTAGGCTCCATCACACATTTTCCATCGGATTTTCCGACACACAAAGTTTGAGAGCAGGATATAAAATTTTCCAACAACAAAATCCGTTGTCGGAAATTCCGATCGTGTGTACACAAATCCGACGGACAAAGTGCCACGCATGCTCAGAATAAATAAAGAGATGAAAGCTATTGGCCACTGCCCCGTTTATAGTCCCGACGTACGTGTTTTACGTCACAGCGTTTAGAACGATCGGATTTTCCAACAACTTTGTGTGACCGTGTGTATGCAAGACAAGTTTGAGCCAACATCCGTCAGAAAAAATCCTAGGATTTCCTTGTCGGAATGTCCGAACAAAGTCCGACCGTGTGTACGGGGCATTACAGTAACCAAACAGAATATTTACATCACTGACACGTTTGCATTGTCTACAAGTCTACCAGGGCAATGGAATAAGCCTAAACATATAACAAAAGGCTCAGCTGACAATTTAGTAACGTGAATAAATATAGGGAAATGGGAGAGCTAGCAAATGCTGCTAAAAAAGTGATTTCACTCTGTCTGCTTAAGCTTCTCTATAGCCATTTTTTTATATGTTGAATTTAGTGGGCAAGGGTTAGAACCCTTGTCAAGTTTTACTGCTATCTGGGGCACTGTTTTTTCCTCACTTCCTGTTCTAGAGACAATGAACCAGATAACAATAAAAAGTCAACAGAGCTTTTAGCATTCCCCTACTTAACTGAAAAAATTGGATTTGTAATGCTGTCTGTGTGGTTGTCTTCAAGGGATATACTCGTTACATTCTGTAATGATCCTGTTCCTGTTTTCTGAGGAGAAAACCCTTAAATGGAACCCTGGTAGTAGTAAAACCTGACAGGGGCTCTAATTCTCCACCATTCTTTTCAAAAATAAAACCTTTTGTCTAAAGATGTACTTTAAAGGCAGGCCCCTTTCACATGGGCTGTCTGATCAGATGCACCTGTCAGTTTTTCCGGCGGACCTGATCGGACCCTCCAGTCTCTTCTATGGAGCGGCTGACGTGCCCGCTGACACCTGGCGCCATCCAATCTGATCCTATCTGCCAAAACAGATGGATGGTGGTCTTATTCCCCATCCGTGCAGTGGATCGGATTGAATGGCATCAGATGGAAAAGAACAGGCGGTCTGTTTCCACCCAATTGCCCCATAGAGGAGAACATGTCTGTGTCCAGGTCCACTCTGCATAGCGATGAAGAGATCCCCCTCTGAGCAGGTGGATTCCGCAGGCACCTACAGTATCTGAAGCAGCCTCCCAAACTCTAACATGGCTATTCCGGCAAAGCTTTGGCACTTCTTGAATTACTCCAAAGCCTATCAATGTGAGATAAGTGACCATTGCACATAAGATGGGTCTCCTTGGCATCATAATTAATTATGGCAATATCAAATAATTTTTCTATAGTCTTATTATGTCTATGCCAAAATACCCTTTTATCTTCTTTTTGGCCACAATGAAAATGGCAAGTGTAAGAAACTCAACTTCTGACAATTATAATGCTTGCCACACACTCTGCAAATTTGTTTGTTTTCAATCAACGCCAAATCAATCAAAATTGTCCTTTATAGTGGCCCATAGAAGGATTCAATCCATTTCCACTCCAGTTATTAATTAGTAATGGGCACATAAAGCAAATATAAGTTATAACAATCAATTTCTCTCATGTGATCTTTTTTGGTCTGTTAAATATACCATTGAAAACATTTTATTATACCTGGTTGACAAGTGAAAAAAAAAAAAAAACTGTTTATCTAGCCATAAATCTTGTAAGCTGATACCTTCTTGCGGTTTTCTGCCTTTTGATTGATCAATAGTTGTTCTCAGCTATCTCTGTGGACTAAAAAATACCTCTCCCCTGATAAAAAGAAGAGAGGGAGGTGTGATATAGTCCAAATCAGCCTTATGTCATCCAAACACACTCCTGTCTTAGGGTGACAACTGATCAGTATAGTTGTCACCCTAAGACACAAAAAGTGTGTTCATGGTAAAATAACCAGGTAAAATACAGGAAAAACGTATGAAAAAAGAAAACTAGTGCAGCTACTGCATCTAAGCACAGAAAAACTGCAGTGGAATACATTTTTATTTTGGGGTTTAAGGAAAGAGGAAAAATAATTTACCGTAGGACAATGTACAAACAAGAAAGAGGAAAACTTTTCAAACTGAATACAAAAGGAAAAATGTAATGTAAGTAGCTTTTCAGAACAGTTGGTATTTATAATTTAATTGACCCTTGAATAAAAAATAAAAAAACAACACGCAAAACATTTTCTTCACATTATGCAATCTGAAGCTGTCATACTGGTATGTCCAGGAGATTTGTGTTCTCTTTTGATGGTTTGTTGATATTATGGTGACTGAGTACTAAGTACAAATGCATGCCCATTCATGAACAAGGGTTCTTTACTGTAATGCCCCATACACACGGTCGGATTTTCCGATGGAAAATGTCCGATCGGAGCGTGTTGTCGGAAATTCCGACCGTGAGTGGGCTCCATCGGACATTTTCCATCGGATTTTCCAACACACAAAGTTGGAGAGCAGGAGATAAAATTTTCCGACAACAAAATCCGTTGTCGGAAATTCCGATCGTGTGTACACAAATCCGACGGACAAAGTGCCAGGCATGCTCAGAATAAATAAAGAGATGAAAGCTATTGGCCACTGCCCCGTTTATAGTCCCGACGTACGTGTTTTACGTCACCGCGTTCAGAACGATCAAATTTTCCGACAACTTTGTGTGACCGTGTGTATGCAAGACAAGTTTGAGCCAACATCCGTCGGAAAAAATCCTAGGATTTTGTTGTCGGAATGTCCGAACAAAGTCCGACCGTGTGTACGGGGCATTAGAGCGGCAAGGATGTGGAATTCCCTTCCACAGGCGGTGGTCTCAGCGGGGAGCATTGATAGCTTCAAGAAACTATTAGATAATCACCTGAATGACCACAACATACAGGGATATGTAATGTAATACTGACACATAATCACACACATAGGTTGGACTTGATGGACTTGTGTCTTTTTTCAACCTCACCTACTATGTAACTAAGGTGATTCTGGGAGAGGCTGTATACTCTTGACTATAAAACTAGATAGGAAAGGTGCTGCAAGATTGTGCATGCTAAAGTAAAATTGGCAATACATGGTGTATAACACAGCTACAGGGATGAACATAGAGAGGAAAAGGAGAGTGGAGTACAGAAATGATGCAGAGTGGCCACCCAAAAGGAATGCTTAAATAATGATTATTGCCTGGTGCAGAGAGGACACAATGGGGTTGATTTGCTAAACCTGGAGAGTGCAAAATCTGGTGCAGCTGTGCATGGTAGCCAATCAGCTTCTGACTTCAGTTTGTTTAATTGAAGCAGGGATCTTCAAACTACAGCCCTCCAGCTGTTGCAGGAAATACACGTCCCATGAGGTATTGTAAAACTCTGACATTCACAGTCCTGACTAGCCATGATGGGAATTGCAGTTCCTGAACAACCGGAGAGCCATAGTTTGAAGACCCCTGAATTAAAGTGTTTGTAAAATCACTACCTGACTTTACATGTACCCCCTCCGGATTATGTTGCCATTAACTATAGTGTATGTGTTTTTCTAAAATGAAAAGGCTAAATACCTTTTCTAACACCACAGCTGTGTGGTCACTTGATCCCCCTCCGCTCGTCTTTCCCGATCTATAGAGAGAAGCGGCAGGGGCAGAGATGCCCCTGTGACATCAGCCAGCCAGCACAGAGTGATCACGTGACCGCACAGCGGGAAAAGGTATTTAGCGTTTTCATTTTAGAAAAACACCCATACTGTAGGTAATTACAGCATAAGCCAGAGGGGGTACCATGTATAGTTGCTGCATATTGCAGCTGAATTTCAGTGGGAGGGGCAGGGAGGAGAGCCGCTCTCATGCTGACAGACAGGGAGGGAGGGGAAGAGACTCACAGCAGAGCAGCAGGACGACCTAGTCATGTAACTGGACAGCTCAGCAGCCATGATTATCGTGGTCAGCACAGACAGGGGGAGAAAGGAAAGCAAAGAGACAAAAGGGAGAGGGTTGTCAGCTCCTCCTTAATAGCGTCCGGTGTTCTCTAGTGGGCAGTGATTGGCCATGAATCAGCCTTGCCCTATCGAGATTCAACCGGTTCCACCGTCTATTTGGGGCGTTTCCAAAAATAAAATAAATGTTGGAGAACCCCAAATTTGGTTGTCCTCTGAATTGAAAATGTACTTATAGAAACAAATTTGTGAAGATCACACAGCAATTCTTCAAAGAGGACAAGCCGGTGGTAAAACTATTAGTCATTTATTGATTATCCTTGAAGAAAAATATCCAGACAAATTAATTAACTCACATAAACATAAATATAATACAAAAAAGTGTATCCCTATATCCAATACATATTAAAAGACCTAATGTCTAAAGGGGCAGCGGTGGCCACCATTCTCAAATTCCACCTTTCATGGCCTCACTCTCACATACACACATACACGCAGATGATAATCGATCAACCGATCGAAAGTGATTGCTGGTATGGATATCCTGGAACACTGAAAAATTACCAGTAATTATGTTTGAATTGTCCTCATAATCGATGTATTTGTGTTCAAGGCAGTTATCTTCAGTGTAGATAAATGAAAAAGATTTGTAAACAGTGCTGGTGTAGTGTGAAAGTTCCTTATTGATCCCGTTAAGCTAATTTGTTGCAGAGACAACTTCCATATTGGGGAATGTGCATATAACACTTAAAAGATCGTAGATTGGTGGCACATAGTATCAAGTTAAGTGTAGCACTTGTATTGTACTTGTTGGATATAACTGACTATGTTAGCAGCAGTAAAGGGACATCATACAGCTCACCGTGTCCTGTAGTTGAAAAATAGTTACAGCCTCCGGCATCTAGATGGGATGATCGTGATCCATAGGTTTTCGTCACAGCCGCTGCAGGGGATCCAAGTGTGGTGGATGCGCTGATCAACTTGTTTCATGAAATCTTGACCTCAGTGAAGCTGCATAGATATCTTCCGTAATATTAGCTGCAGTAGTCAGTCTCTGGTTTAGCTGGCGGACCGAAGGAATTTAGAGGGGGGAGGGGGGGAGAAAGTCATATATGGCTGAATAAGCAGATGGACGTCCCGGTGTCCTCCTCACGGTTACCATATAGACCTGATGCTTACTTGTTTCGCTTTGTAGCAAGGGGGAGAAAGGAACAGACAGGATCATCTAGGTATATTACAAGATAGGAAGGGACAAATTGCACAGCATAAGCACTGTGCTATAGATCATGCCTTAAAGGAACAGGATATTTGATTTGTTTTATTGAGGGTTAAAACCACTTTGCACTTTGACAAAAAAAAAAAAAAACTAGAAGCCGATTGGTTCCTATACAGAGCTGCATCAGATTATGCACTCTCCAGTTTTAGTAAATCAACCCCAATAAGACAGATCGTGAATGAGTAGAGAAATAAATAGATCTGAATGCATTCCTTCTACATATAGAATTATATTGTTCAGGCACTTTGTGTTTATTGGGTAGTAACTGTCACATCCTGTTTTTCATGCTGTCACACATATCCCTCGTTGAGACTACAAGCACCTGTGTGCAGGCATAGTCTACCATTGATACCATCACAAAACCGATTGCATGTAGGCAGAAAGTGTCTGAAAGCAGGGGGATTTTTAGGGCAATCCTATTAGCCATTTTAATGCTGAAGTTTATTATGCTTATATTTTGTCTTTCCTGCTTAAGCCCTCCCCCTTCATCAATGGGCAAATTACATTTTTAAATACTAAACAAACCACTAAAAAAACCTTAAAACTTGTTTTCTACTTCATTTTAGGCCCACTGATGGCTATATTAGATCTTGATGTTTCTTTAAGTAATACAGGCAAAATAAGACTGGGGGGTAGGACCATCAGGGTTCTGTACATAGACTTCTGAACAAATCACAGCAAGTGATGGCCTGGTTCTTGGGAGGAGGCACACAAATATTCAAATGCCTTGATGGGTGAATGTCAGTTTGAGGAGTGGGTGTTCCTCAGCAGATTGCATTTCCATGCACACAGCCCTAGGCAATGCCCACTGGATGTTAAGCCTCCACAACTGTAAGAACTGAAATCCAAAAATGAAAGGGTGGACCAAGGACAGTCAGGCTAGATGTCCTTCCACTAGGAAATGAGGTGGGCGCTATCTGACTTGCTGCAGCTTCTAATGGACACTGAGATGTTCAGGAGCTTGACTTTACAGATTTTTTAACTTAACCTTGGCCAAATGTCACAATCTTAGCCAGTGTGAAGTTGTGAACACTGCAGTGTCTCTTGCTGGACAGGATGTAGGCTGTGAGGGAAGTAAAGGCAGGAGTAATAAAAAGTATAAATAAATAAATGTGGTACACAGGAAAGCTTCAAGATAGTAAAATGAATATTATTATAGGTGACCTAACAGCTAGGAGAAGAGAGACAGAAGAGATGGACAGGGGCAAGAAAGGGGGGAGTACAGCACCGAGAATGACAACAAAGGGTAATAATGTAAAGATCACAACAATAAATTGGGGCCTCATGGTAGTGGGGTGCCGCTCCTATCCCTTTTTTATTCCAGTCAACATTACCTCACCTTCTCTGCCCTATATGATGAGCTTTCTTCCTTTTATTTCTTCCTTTGGGTATGCTGTATGTTGAATACATTTGAATTCATCTCTCCCCTTTTCAATGTTTCAGTATTGTAAGGTTTCATTATGGATCAGTTCCAGTCAAAGGTCATTGGATTTTTTGCTGGCTCATTAAAGGACCTTGTTGGCGAAACCTGTTGCTAAAGAAGGTGTCTCAACCAACCTTGTGTGATCGGTAATCAAGTTTCTGGCAGAAAATCTGACTGCCATTATTCTGTTCCTTACCCTTTTCCAGCTGTGTTGTCAACTGGGCTGTCACAGAAGTTTCCAATGGTCGTCAGCAAAATAAAACACCACCCTCCCTTCTTTTATGTTGTTGCCATTATTTTATTAGGGGGGGTTATGGTGTGGGTGGACAAATTGATTTGCTCTTCAGGTTTTCTTTTTTAATGCACTAGTCACTTGAGTCTTAAGGCTAAGCAGGATTTTCTGTTAAAACTTAAAGTGTATGTCGATTACATTTCTTATTTTATGTTTTAATAAAATTACCTGTAAATTATATCCCCCACTCAAAGGCCACAGTCTTTTTAATCCACATTTGGTGAATATGTATTTTTAATGCTTATATTCATTTTTATTGTTACATATCATATTTATATATACACACTATATATTTACATACAATTATCTACACACATTTATATATACACACTATATATTTACATACAATTATCTACACACATTTATATATACATACATACATACACACATATACAGTATATGCAAACGTTCATACGTATAGACACACACGCACAAGTGAATCACTATTTATGTCTATATTTTGTTAACATAAGCAAAAGCTTAGAGATGAAAAAGGGACGCCGATGCCTGCTGTTTCCATGGTAACAGTGAGTGGTTTACCTAGCTTTTAGCAACAGGAAGTATTATTGTTTTGTGTCATGACAGCAGGTGATTAAGCCAAATTAGAAATGATCTATTAAAATACCTCGTAAGTAAAGAAGGAAAAAAATTACATTTACAATACACTGCACATTTGATGAATGCATTCTTAAACCACCATGGATACTTAAAAAAAATAATACAGCATTAATACAGCATAAAATCTAAAGTTATTTTGCAGCTAAGCCACATCTAGCCAGCACCATCAAGGCAATACAAATTATAAATCCTTTATCAGATGGTAGAAAATGGGAGTTGAGTTTTGCACCACAACTTTCATTAAAGAGGTGCCCTGGGTCATACCAATAATAAATGATTACTAATTACGTAATTATGGTTAATTAAAAAGAAATAGATTCTTGAAGAGGAGAGGCCCATCTAGAATCCCCCCTGCTTCCCCCCATGTGGCCAGATGGGGCAGTTTTAGCATTTCTAAAAATAGAAGGCATGGCTTGCCATGGTTTTGTTCATTATGGAGTTGTGCTTCATAATGCAGCAACTTTAGTTGAAATAGAGGGAATAAATGTAAACTGGTCTAAGACTACATTCTATCCAAAACTGATTTATCCTGCACTTGCTGCAACTGACAGTCTACTCCCTAGTGGCGGATGGTGCTCAAATTTTTTTTTGGGGGGGGGGGGGGGGGGCGGCGGCCTCCCCAGCAAGCCAGATACCACCCCCCCAGTGAGCCAGCCAACCACCCCCCACCGGCGCTCGCTCGATCGATTACTGACCACCCCAGTTGCTTGATTGCCGCATCTCACCCATCAGGCCCCCCGCCAGCACCGCACTTACCCCATCCAGGTCGCTGGTTCGGTGTCCTCCCCCATCTCCTTCTGAGTGCCAGCGGTCGCTTCTCCTCCCAGCCAATTAGGACTTAGGACTTGCGGCCTATCAGGTCCCAGGTCCCGCTTCCCTGGGACCCTGGGAGGAGAAACAGGAAGACATTAGCGAATATTAATTCGCTGATGTCACACAACTGATTGGGCTCCAGGCGCAGTGCCCTGTGCCCTGAACCCACCCTTCTTGAAGCCAATTAGAGCCTCAGGCTCTAATCACGTGCTTCGAAAAATAAAAACTCATTTGAACCCATGCATCAGGTGCCCTGCATGTAGATTAGGGGCCGGACGCATGAATTAGGGGGGCGGTGGCCCTGCACCCTGCATGAGCGGCTGCCACTGCTTCCCACAAATGACCACAACAAACCACCACTTATTAGAGGATAAGTTAGTCACACCACTGACAGTGAGGCCTGTTATTTAGACAAAAAAAAAAAAAAAAAAAGGATAAAGTGCCTGTTCTGGTGAAGAATTTCTTTATTAAAGATACTCATAAAAAGGTTCTCACAGGAATAGAAGTATTAAGCACCTGGAGAATACACAATTCAGTTTAAGCAAACATGAACAGGTCAAATACTTGGATCCTTTATTCAGGTCTCCAAATGCCGACCAATAGTCCTCTGACACATCTCTAGTGGTGGTCAGTGTTTGGAGACATGACTATCCCAAGTATGTGGCCTGAATGTACCTGGTTTCGCTTAGCTGTAGATTCCATAAATGTTTTATATACTTCTAATTTTGGATACCTTTTTATAAATAGCTTTTATAAATAAAACTTACTTCACGGGGACAAGGAGGTTTGTTCATTTGTGTACCACATTCAATCCTCCTTTAGGATACATTTTACTTTCAAAAGATTTTTATTTTTTCAATCCATAAGGAAAACACTACAGGAAAGCATGTTAAAACGACATACATCGTGATAATTGACAATGCAACGGAGATGTGGGGGTACAAACATTCAGCAATGAGACCAAGTTAGGTCATTAGGTGTTCTTCGTTAGCGATGTGATAGTCATCTTAGATACTTCCCCAGGTATTTCAGCCATGGATTAGAGTCAAGAGGGGAGCGGTAGCAGGATAAGAAGGAGGTCATCCCTACCCCTGGCACCCTTAATGGGATCAATTTCAGCCAACGGGGGATTCCCCCAGTCCATCACCACGTCCCCACCTTAAAACCATAAAAAAAAAAAAAAAAAAAAAAAGTCGCTGGGGGAGTAGACATCTGGAAACCTCTATTGGGAAACTCGGCAGACTACGCGGATTACATTGCTGCTAAAAACTATTAGTCAGAAAGGAATAGAGCATCTCCCAAAGTCAAACTATTAGAAGGAAGATGAGAAGGGGAGAGAAGAAGCGAATAAAAGGAAAAGAAGAAGGAGAAAAGTATGTGCCAAACATTAGTTTGGGGAGAACACTGGGGGTAAATGAGACGCCTACAAATAGGGCCCAAGGTTCCCAGACAATTTCAAATTTCTGGGCTGTGTCCGTTAGAATACTTGCTAATTTTTCTTGGGACATAATCCAAGAGATCTTGCATTGTGCTGCCACTAAGGAAATCTTGGGCTGTTTCCAGGACCTAGCAATAGTGAGCTTTGCTCGTAGGAGGATAAAGTGAATCAGTTTTTGTTTAGGCTTGGGGATATGGGCATTGAGTAGGGTGACTGATGGGGACCTGGGGACCGTGCATTTGATTACCTTGGATATAAAGGTTAAAAAAAAATTTCCAGAATGATCTAATTCTGGGACACTCCCACCAGATATGCGACATCGAGCCCAGGAGTTGACAGCCCCTGAAGCATAGTGGGTCTGCTGAGGGGTAAATTGACGCAAGTCTAGTGGGGTTAGGTACCATCTCGTTAGGACCTTTAAGTTGGCTTCAATCAGGGAAACGTTTAGGATGAGTTTGAAAGATTTGGTGCAGGCTGCCTGCCAGGTCTCCTGGTCACACTTGTGTTGGAAGTCAGCCTCCCAGTTCGTCATGTAGGAAGATTTGTCTGTCAGGAGAGGGAGTGACGAATAGATTACAGAGATGCCTCCCCTGTGCTCCATGGCCTGCCCATACCATTACATAAACTGTAAATTTGGGTGGAAGTGGTTTGTCCGTCCATAGTTTGTGTAGGAAGTGTGATATTTGCCCTAATCTGAAGCTTTCAGAGTCCGGGAGTTCTAATTTGCTAATGCAGTGACTAAGGGTGAAGGGACCCTTGGAGGTGAAGAAATGTCCTATACAGAACAGGCTTTTGTCCAGCCACCATTTGAAATATTTAATGTCTAGACCACAGGGAAAGTCTGGATTGTGAAAAAAGTGTGCAAGGCGGTGCCCTGTTGACACCAGAGCTGGCAGATTTCGGAGATTGTCCCATGGGGCGCAGAAGTGGGATAAAGTAGGGGCTAGAGTTGGAGGTCGTTTTTTCTGAGGGGACCGAAGTATGAAGTCCAGGATGAAGCGTGGAACTGCCCATCTTTCTATTTGGACCCAGTCTAGTTTTTCAAATCTGGAGTATATTGTGGAGAATTGGGCCAGTCTAGTAGCTAAGCAGTATTTGTGCAAATGTGGCAGTCCCTTTCACCTGTGAAGATATAAAAAGTGTGTTGGGGAATTCTATATCCTGAGTTACCCCACACAAATTTGAGTATCTTACTTTGAAACGATCTTAGGTAGTCCTTCCTAATGGGGATGGGGAGGGAATGGAATAAGTATAGAATTCTTGGGAGTAAAGTCATTTTAAATGGAGTTTATTCTGCCCAGCCAGGAGAGTTCATTTTTGGACCAGTTCTTAAGGTCTGCTTACAGTTTTCGGTATGGGACGGGAAGTTGTAAGTGTAGAGGGTGTCTGTGCGGGCTGTCAAGGTGATCCCTAGGTATCTGAGGATTCACTCCATTAAAACTTAAAGGACTTCTGGATAAGGGTGACTGTTGAGGACGGAAGAGAGACATTTAGGGCTTGCGATTTGGAGTAATTAACCTGGAGACCTGAAATTTTGGAGAATTCTGCTAGGACTTTGCATAGGTTGGGCAGAGAGGTGGGGGGCAAAAATAAGAGGATATCGTCCGCAAAAAGTCCGCATTTGTGGTTTTGGTCGCCACATAATATCCCTTTAATCTTGAGGTTTTGGGAAATTGGGCGATAATTGCTGACTTCTTCAGGATTTTTGTCTGGTTTGGGTATGACTGTGATGTATGCTGTGTTGACTTGGGTGCCTAGGGGGACTCCCTAAGTTTTGCATTAAACATTTTTGGCATGTGCAGGGCTAGGGTGCCTGCCAAGGCCTTGTAGTAGGGGACAAAAAGGCCATCTGGGCCAGGGGCTGACCACTTTTTGAGGCCCTTGATGACTTCCATCACCTCCTCCTCCGTGAAGGCTGCCTCCAGGAGATTTCTGTGTTTAGTATCTAGGGATGGAATGGGAAGGCCTTCGAGAAACCTGGAAATTGAATCTTTGTTGGTCTGTGAAGGGGAGCTATAGAGTTTGGAGTAGAAGTCTTGGAATGCCTCTAGAATTTTGGTAGGGTTGGCTGTGGGTTCTTGATCAGAGATTTGAATCTTGGGCATTGTGTGGACCATTGCTCGGGGGGGATAATTTGGCAGCTAGTAACGGACCTATTTTGTCTTTTTGTGTGTAAAATTTGTTGCCACTCCAGCGCGTATGGATTTCTCTGCTTTTGTCGTAAGGGCCAAGTTAAGTTCCAGTCTGGCTTTGTTTATTTGGGCTATTGGGGTGCTGGAGGGATTCTTTTTGTGTTGAGCCTGCAGGCCTGCAAAGGTCTTCTCTAGTTGTTCAATGTCAGCTTTTCATTCTCGCTTGTTTTGGGTGGCTATCTGAATGATCTTGCTCCTGATAAAAGACCTTATGGGCAGCCCAGAGAGTTTCAGCTGAGATTCCCTCCACATTGTTAAGCTTGTATTCCTGAAGTGATTTATTTATTTCCATGACTCTGATAGGGTCAGAGAGAATGGATTCATTCAGTCTCCAGTGCCCTCATTTTGTGTTATGGGCGCTAGAACAGATAGACATAACTACTAAAGAATGGTTCGACAGACATCTGCTACTCTCTGGGAATGGAGTAGCTTGGCTATTTTGTGGCTTGCTCTGGTAGGTTGGGTCAATTGAGCCTTAGGAGGCTTGGATTTGTCTAACCCCTGATCAAATGCCATGTTTAAGTCCCCTCCCAATATGACCATGCCATCTAAAAGAGGATTCAGCGTGTCCATGAGCAGTTGGAAGAATTTTCCTTGTCCTTTATTGGGGGGAGTAATAGGATACTAGGGAGTATAGGTGCCCCTCTATCGTGCCCTTCACTAGAATAAACCTGCCCTCTGAGTCTTTGAAGTCAGAAAGACACTCAAATTTACAGGATTTGGAGATGAGAATTGCTACCCCTCCGGTTTTATTTTTGGCATTGGCCAAGTAGAAGTGAGAGTGGAGGAAGTTTGGACTGTACCGTGTAGGAAAGCGATTCTCCTGCAGCATGAGAATGTCCAGTTTTAGGGATTTGTAACTGTCAAAAAATGTCCTCCGTCTGAGAGGAGAGTTTAGGCCCTGGACATTGTGGGTAGCTATTTTAATAGCGTTCTTTGTGGGGTCAGCCATGGAGCTCAGGAGGGGCGATGTCACTCTCTCTGCCGTCACTTACCCTTAGGTAAGGTTCTTTCAGAGTGTCAGTGAGGAGGATCTCTTGTCGGGTTACCTGGCCTCCCAGTGCACATCGCTGGAAAAGCATAGAGGTGGGCTGCAACAGATGGAGGAGTTAGGCACATATAAAGAGAGGAAAGAATAGGAAGGGAAAAGTATGCAGAAAGGGACAGAGTAGAAGGGTAAGAATCTCCTAGCATAAGAGAACTGGACCCGGGGGGAGAAACCCCCCAAGAACCACTAAACAGATAAAATAATACAGGTCTGTCCTATAAAGGATCAGACAACCTAACCCCCAGAGGCCTACTGGAGTCTGAGGGGTAGGAAGAGGCACAACGGGGCCACCCCTGGCCAGGGCACTCCTGGAAATGTTGCATAAGCGCTAAATTACTGCAACCGGTAACAGGAATATAGGATTATCAAATGGACCCAAAACTTGTCTAGACGGTCCTTCCCTACCTCTCTCCTGAGGGGGCGATGAAAGGAGGAGGTCCAAAACTTTTACTGTTGAACCTCCCACATCAGGGTGGGAGACCCTGGCTCCCTGTGGTGAGGACGAGTCTGAATTACTCCATCCGGGGACATTGACTTCTTGTGGTGAGAGAGCAGAGGCCTTCCAAAGAGGCCAGCAGGATCTCCAAAGGGGAGTCCTGGATTTCTAATGAGACTAAACAGGCAAAAATTGAAAAAGAAAACAATTGGAGAACTATGAAACTGGTCTGGAAATAATCAAAAAGTAATAAGAGATGAATCTCTAATTAATGGGTTCAGCGGAGCCAGGAACCCATCTCTGGGTAGTGAGAGGGGAATAATCCAGTTGATGGATCTAGGGGGTCTGTTATCTTTAGCCTTCTTAGTCTTCACCTTGTTCCAGAGTGGGGATTGGGGGCTGGTAGCTGTTAGTCTTTTGGCCGATCCAGGTACGTTGTTGGACGTGTCCATGTCAGCATCTAGGGAGACATACTTCAGGTGGAGGAGTTTTTCACCATCTGAAAAAATAGAGTAGTTCTTTCCTTTATCGGAGAACTTCACTGCAAAAGGGAAGGCCCATTTGTATTTAATGTCCTTTTGTGTCAGAAATGATAGCAATGGTTTCAGCGATCTTCTGCACTGCATTGTGGAGGGGGATAGGTCCGTGAAGATCTGAATTGGGTGACCCTGGCATTGCACCCAGGGCATGGATTGTTTCAGGACTTCCTCCTTCACTGCATAGTAATGAGGTTTGGCAATGATGTCTCTCGGTGTGCCGTCTTTCCTAGGGGGCCTCAGGGCTCTGTGGGCTCTGTCCAGCTCCAGGCAGTGTTGGGGGATATTTGGGATCAGGTTTTTGATCACATCCTGTACCACTGCTGGAACACCCCTGATTCTGATATTGTATCTCCTGGATCTGTCTCTAAATCATCAATTCTGGATAGGGCAACATCTAGTTGTTCCTGTAATGTCTGGATATGATCTGAGTTTTGGTTTGTTACTGCGGCAGTCTTGTCTAGTTTGTTTTCAATTGTATCCATTCTGGCTCCCAGGTTCAGGAAGTCAGATTTTAAGTCCCCTGTGATTTTAGATGCAGTTTGATCCAGGCCTCTTTCCAAGAGATCAAGACAGTTTCTGGTAAAGCTCAGCTGCAGGGAAGGCCAAGTCTTTGGCCTGGTAGTCAGGATGTGAAGTGCCATCATGACAGGCTGTATTAGGACTCAAAGGGGAAAAAATATAGTCTCCTATGGTGTGGCCTATCAGGGACTCTGTGCAGGCAGGAGAAGGTGTCATGGTCTGCTGGGTACTTACATTAACCATCGGGGTGTAGTTCAGAGTTGCCGGGGCAATCATTTGCCTGTGTTCCTGGACATCTTGGATCTCCTGTGTGAATCAGCACTGCTGAAATGCGACCTGAGGTCTCTCCTGACCGAGGATCCGGGCATAGCAGGGGGTTCCCAGGTGCCTGGGGGTGCTGTGGCTGCTGGAATCGCCGTTCCCAGTGCATTGTGTGAGGTGCTGTGGGCGCCGCTGTGCTGGGGTGGTGAGGAGCTCCTGGCTCAAGAGGCCATCTTCAGAGCCCCTCGCATGCGCACTCTCAGGATACATTTTAATTAAAACAGGTCTACAGGAATAAGGACTACAGAAAACAATACAGTAAAGTAGTAATAATTTTAGCATTTCGATACAAGTATGAAATCTATGATTGCTAGATTGCTGCAGTATGTTTGAAAATTGTTTCAGCTCCTGACTTAAAGGAAAGAAATCAAATACAATAAAAGAGAAAACACAAGGCTCATAAAGTCACCCTAAGAGGCCACATTATACAACTGGCCTTGACCAGGAAACGAGCTAGAGAACAAAAGATCCAGGACCTCTCTGCCTGACTAGCTGAGGCAGAGGTAGCCTGGAGATCCAAGCCTTTAGCCTCCACCAAGAAAGTTTGGGACTCCATAGCCTCCGAATTGGACCTTATGGCTACTGAACAGGCTGAAAAAAATCTTGCAGTGGTCCAAACACAAGTTTTATTCCTGCGCTAATAGGCCGGGGACGATGCTGCCAAGGAAATTGAACTCGGTGGGCCGCCCCGAGCCAAAATTCAGCTCTGTTCCACCAATGGGAACGTCACTTCCAACCCAGTCAAAATCGCCTTCTCATTTTCTACCTTCTTGTCCTCACTGTACGACCACCCCTCTCCCTTCCGCTTCTCGCCGACGTGGCTCATAACCGCGCTTAATGCCTCTATTTCTGAAGCAGAGGTTGCACAAGCCATCAAGTCCATTCATATTTCTAAAGTTCCTGGCTTCTCAGGTCTTTATTATTTTAAGTTCTCCCCCTACTTACCCCCTATTTGACGGCTTACTTAAATAGTCTATGGCAGGGATCCCTTCACACCCTGAATGCATTACAGGCCCACATAGCCATGATCCTTAAAACTACGGAAGACTCTTTAGACCCCCAAGCATTCAGGCAATCTCCTTGTTGAATGAGGATATCAAACTTTTGGGAAAGATCTTAAGTACCCGTATCAACAAATCAACAACACACATTGATCCACAGAGACCAGGTGGGCTTTGTCCCCAACCATCAAGCAGGGGATAATGTCCGTAAAGTGACCCATTTGATACACCTGCTTCAACATTGCAAGATCCCAGGCCTTCGTCTCTCATTTATAAAGCGTTTGATTCACTGCGGTAGGTTCTGGAGCATTGGGGCTTTGGGGAATCAATCCCCCAGTGGATCTCAGCCCTCTACTCCTCCCCCTCCACTAAAGTCACTTACACTGGCCAACTTTCTGACTTTCTGCCTCCTTCCCGATCTACCAAGGGACCAGGCAGAGTTGTCCCCTATCTCCTTCCCTATTTATTTTGGCCCTTGAGCCCCTAGCCATCGCTCTTTGAGATGATCCCAATATCTTTGGTATTTCGCATGCTGGTATTCACCATAAAGTCAGCCCCTTTGCTGATCCTGACCAACCCCCTGATCACTCTTCCTAATCTTCAGTCCCTTTACCATTTTTCAGCCTTCTATGGGCTTCTAGTCAACCCCCACAAGACCACTGCCTTGAACATTTCCTTACCACCCTTCCCTGGTGGCTCAGTTGCAGACTTTCTTCCCGTATCGATGGAACTTTTCCACTCTGGATTACCTTGGGGTCAAGCTTACTCATTACTCATCCCTTTTTGCCACCAATTACTATCCCTTATTGAGATCACTTGCGTTCTTAACGCAATCCTTGCTGTTCCCTTCTTTGACTTGGATAGGCCGCATCCATGCGGTTAAGATGACTATCCTTCCCAAAGTCCTTTACTATTTTCGTACCCTTCCAGTCCATGTCCCCTCCATTTTTCTCTGTGTATTGCAGAATAGGATCCTACCCTTTATCTGGACCTTTCAGCATCCTCAGGTGGTGGCGTGTTCCACCCTTTACTGACTTTACTTTTACTGGGGTATCTAACCTAGCTAAGTATTATCAGGCGGCGCAGATCTCCCAATTAACCTTGCTTCATGCAGCTTCTGACATCCTGTTGTGGGTGCTCCTCGAACTATCCAATAGCGCCCCTATTCCCCTCTCAGCTTTACTGTGGCTTCCTCACAAACTGCGTCCCTCCTCTCAGCCCGCTTATGCGCCATAGTTTAAAACTTTGGGGCTCTGATATTCAGGTAACCTCCTGTCCCCCTTTCTACCACTTCTTCCCCTTCTTAACAACCCCCTGTTCCCATCGGGCCTTGACCAACCAAGCTCCTTCTCTTGGTGGTCCGCCCACGGCTTCACTGAGGTCAGAAATTTCCTCTCGTCCTGCACTCTTCCCTCTTGGTCTTCCTTCCAGGATACTCATGAAATGCATATAACAAAAGGATGGAGAGGGAACCAATTAAATAAAGCTACACCACTTCACCACCAGGTATTTATCCACACACTTAGGTCAAGTGGGACTCAGTGGCCAAAAGGAGTGTATGTAAAAATGTTCACTGTGTCAGAAAGAAGGCACAGTACCAAGTGCCACACAGGAGAGCCCAGGGAAATAATGACCAAAAAATGCATAAACAGTTAATCAAATATTATTTATTGAAAAAAATAAACCAATTGATAAAAGGTATGCAGAAATTCTAACACCATAAATAGACAAGGTTGTCTGGGGACAAACAACAAACACACACAAGACAGAACATAAGACACCACCCAAAATATTCAATATTACCAATAAGGAACTATAGATAAGTGCAAATTGAGGCAGCCGCATCACCAGCCAGGCATATATCAGGTAATGATGGAGGGAACGGTAGTTGCAATGTTCAATAAAAAAATTTCAAATTCAAATTTATATATATATATATATATATATATATATCACACATACACACACCAGTCAGTAGCTGAAAGACAGGCTGCTGTAGAGGAACTAGCCGGAGGATAGGGAAAAATTCTGGATATATTAAATTTTATGATCCCACGTGGACTCAATAGAGAACTAAATCTTCAAGTCTTTTTAGATCAACGATCTCCCTTAAATCAATCGGTTTTCTATCTGTGTTTTTCTGTTTCTCCGTTCTTTGGTACACATGTTCTCTCTTTATATATCATCAATAATTATAACAATAACAACTAATATATATATATATATATATATATATATATATATATAATTTTTTCTATATACAATAATTTTTGTGCCTGTATTCTTATATATTCTACAAAGATCCATCCTATATTTTTCTTTATTTATCTATTGTGTATGATTGATGGTGATGCGGCTACCTCAATTTGCACTCATCTATAGTGTCTTACTGGTAATATTGAATATTTTGGTTTGTGTCTTATGTTCTGTCTTATGTGTGTTTGTTGTTTGTCTTTGCCCCCAGACAACCTTGTCTATTTATGGTGTTACATGTAGAATTTCTGCATACCTTTTATCAATTGGTTTGTTTTTTTCAATAAATTATATTTGATTAACTGTTTATGCATTTTTTGGTCATTATTTCCCTAGGCTCTCCTGTGTGGCACTTGGCACTGTGCCTTCTTTCTGACACAGTGCACATTTTTACATACTCACGAAATGCCCTTGACGGAATTCTATCGATATGCCCAACTGCGCCACTGGGTTTCTTCGTTGAGGCGCAACTCCTACCCTTTTCAAAAGACATTATTTGAACACCTTTGCCTCCATTCCACCGGGGCTCCAGGGGCTATCTCAAAAACCTACTATTCTCTAAACTCTATGGATCTGCCTGGGGCCATGTCCTATAAGTTGTGGTGGGAGCAGGAACTGGAAACCTCTATCGAACCAGAGGACTGGAACAAGGCTTGGTCCACTGTGGCTAATTACTCCTTCAACACTGCTACTCTAGAAGCTGCTTACAAAGTCCTTCTATGATGGTACTGGATTCTGGCCCGGATTGCGAGTTCTAACCCATCCTATAGTGACCGGTGCTTTAGAGGGTGTGGCCAGCGTGGCGATGTTGTGCACATTTGGTGGACATGTCCTAACCTCATATGGTTTTGGTCCAGGGTGTTTGGACTCCTACATTCCTTATTCCATATACTCATACACTGAGATGCTAAAATTGCCCTGCTGAACTGCCCATTCAGGGCTTTTTCTCATACCAACAGAAACTGGCTTCCTACTTGTTTATTGGGGCCAAAAGGGTCATAGCCAGAGCTTGGAGGAGGCCCTCTGTTGCTTTCGCCATGGTGAAACGAACTCATCTTATGATCAACGAGAAAATGTTGAGTATTGTAAAAGACTCCCACTAAAGTTCTTAAAGTGTGGTCATCTCGGTGGACCCATGCTCTTCCCACTTTGCACCTGACCAGTTTGGGCCTCTCCTGAGAGTGGACCTGTCACCTCCCCCTCCTGCAGGACTTCCCCTTCTCCCTTCCTCCCCTTCCTTTTTTTTCTATTCTGTTCTTTCCAGACTCCTTTTCTTTTCTCTTTCTCTCTTCTTTTTGCAACCGAGACCATACCTTGGTTGCCCTTTATTTCTTTTGATTTTAGGTGACCCTGGATTCTCAGATTTAGGGCTACCTAATGTCAAAAAACGGCCTCCGTTACTATATCCCAAATTTTTTCATAGCTCTTTACCGAAGGTTCACCCCGACCTGTGCCGGGGGTATATAATGGATCAGTACACGCAATACATCCCGCTGTAATCTTGTGCTCCTGCATCAAGGGCCCTAGATAGTCCACCCTTATGCCCTGGAAATCTATATGGACCTCTGGGTAATCCCACTAGGTCGCCCAGTGGACAGCCAATGCCTAGAAAAAGTTATTGGTTATACTCACGGAACTATACCCCTGCATGGGTGAACGTTTGTCACGTTGTTCTATTTACAACAATAAAAATTATTGTACCAGAAAATTTTGGGTGTTTACGTGGAAACAAGGATTGGTGATAAAGCCTCAACGGAGACACCTTTTTCCCCATGATAACTCTTACAGGAGTGAATTTCCCTTCCTAGGGGTAGATTTCCTTTCACTTTCTGTAGTCTCCCTCCATTCGTAAGTATGAGTCGTATGCAAGTCTGATGTTCGAAACTTAGGGACTGTCTGTACACATTTAAAATGTTAGCACCTGAAAGTCCAGCAAAACTATATAAGGAGCCCAAACGAAGTACTTGAACATACACTATATTGCCAAAAGTATTGGGACACTTGCATTTACATGCACATGAACTTTAATGGCATCCCAGTCTTAGTCCATAGGGTTCAATATTGACTTGGCCCACCCATTGCAGCTATAACAGCTTCAACTCTTCTGGGAAGGCTGTCCACAAGGTTTAGGAGTGTGTCTATGGGAATGTTTGACCATTCTTCCAGAAGCGCATTTGTGAGGACAGGCACTGATGTGGACGAAAAGGCCTGGCTCGCAGTCTCCGCACTAATCCATCCCAAAGTTGTTCTCTCACGTTGAGGTCACAACTCTGCGCAGGCCAGTCAATTTGCTCCACTCCAAACTCACTCATCCATGTCTTTATTTACCTTGCTTTATGCACTGGTCCAAATCATTTGGTGGAGGGGGGCTTATGACATGGGGTTGTTTTTCAGGGGTTGGGCTTGGCCCCTTAGTTCCAGTGAAGGGAACTCATTTTGGACAATCTCATGCTCCCAACTTTGTGGGAACAGTTTGGGGATGGTTCCTTCCTGTTCCAACCTGACTGTGCACCAGTGCACAAACAAGGTCCATAAAGACCTGGGTGAGCGAGTTTGGTTGGAGGGATGTGAGTGGCCTGCACAGAGTCCTGATCTACGTCAGTGCCTGACCTCACAAATGCAATTTTAAATCCCATAGACACACTCCTAAACCTTGTGGACAGCTTTCCCATAAGAGTTGAAGCTGTTAAGCTGCAAAGGGTGGGCCAACTCAATATTGAATCCTACAGACTAAGACTGGGATGCCATTAAAGTTCATGTACGTGTAAAAGCAGGCATCCCAATACCTTTGGTGATATGGTGTATATGCAAAATCCATGTTACCCATGTGTCAGTAAATGTTTTGTATCATAATTATGCAGTAAACACTTATGTATTCACATTAGACACCATAAATCTGTTATGTTAAGGTAGGTTGAGAATGAATATTGAAGGGTAACAGTCTTTCTGTGTGCAAAATGTAGAAAATAATAATAAAGTAAGGACCGGTTTTATGACTGTCCACCATAAATGGAGAATGGTTGCTTTACTTTCTTGTATCTCTTACAATAATTGGAAGAAATACATATTTTATGCATTATAGAGGACATCTTCAGGTTTTATGATTTTCCAATATACATGGTGCCCTTACTTCCATGTAGCTCTCACAATAATTGGAGAATAACAAAAGTGTTATGAAGTAAATGAGGACATCTTCAGGGCATGGTTAGGTTAATATTTAAAAAGGTGTCTCCCATATAAAACCTGCTTTATATACTGTACATGCAAATAAAAATCATTATCTTAGTTTTAGAGGGGGTGAGATAATATTCTATACATCTATAAACTGAGTTGCAAAGTCATAATGATAATCTGGCTTATAACATACGGATGTTAACAGTGCTTACCTCGTACAATACTGTTGTGTTACCATGCAGTAGTGGTCCATAGCATATATATGAATGTCCAACAACCCAGCCTAAATCAGAAGCAGCCCACCATACCTGGAAAAAAAGGTAGAATTTAGGCTACAATCTGATATTCAGTGTGCAATAGCTGGAAATGTAAAACAGAAGCTGACCCTTACCTCACCAGGCTTCAGTCCATAAATGGCTGACATTGTCCAGTTTAACATGACGGCATACCCAGCTGTGCATCTTACTACACCCTATGTTTAAAGACAAGCCAAGAACTGTTTTACTATATGGCAAATGTGTATTTATCTATGTCAAAAGACAGTTACAGCATAGTAGGTTTAAAAAAACAACGTCCTTGTCTGTTTTTTTCTCCTCATTCAAATAAAAATGCACTAGGGGAGATTTACAGGCAGTCCCCGAGTTAAACATCCGACTTGCAAACAACTCCTAATTACGGACGGGAGGCGGCGTGACTTCTGCGTGTGCGCGGCCACTTTTTGATGGCGGACACATCGGAAAACATCGGAAATCATCAGAAAACGACGTCTGCGCATGCACGGCTACTTGACAGAACATCGGAAAACGACGTCTCTGCCGTTCTGCGCATGCGCTTTCGACTTACGAACATATTCGATTTAAGAACAAACCGGCAGTCCCTAACCCGTTCGTAACTCGGGGACTGCCTGTACTAAAACTGGAGCAATCAGAATCTGGCACAGCTCTGCATGGAAGCCAATCAGCTGCTACTTTCAGCTTGTTTAATTCAGCTTTGATCATAAAACCTGGAAGCTGATTGGTTTCTGGGCAGAGTTACACCAGATTTTCCATGCTCTAGTTTTAGTTAATCTTCCCCAATGTCGCCCCTTTTTCTAGATTATGTAAAAGGTTGGATGAGCAGAACAGATAGAAGAGAACAACAGTTTATTCAATAAACTGTGTGCTAAGTTTTCAGAACAAATAAACAAACGCAATGAAAGTATGACACAGACAATAAAGTTTGCATTACCTTTGGAACACCTGTTGTGCCTGATGTATAGAGCACATAGAGCGGGTGACCAGATTCGACAGGAATGCAATCATGAGGATGAGCTTTTGCAATCTCTTCTGCGAAGTCAATATCTCGCCCAGGAGTAAGATTGACTTGTTCCTGTATAAAAAGAAAATTGGTATACTAACAATAATGTGCATGTAATGCATTTGGCTGAAAATATTTATATTTATTTGCTATTTCTAACCTGTTTTAATTGGGAAACTGTAGAAAATGCAGCAATGTATCAAACAGAAGGGTTTTCTGCGTTACAGCTGATGCTCATTTGGTTTATACAACTTATTTTGCCCTTTTAGGTTCTTCTCTCAACTCCTCATTAACATGCTGATTACATTTTTAAAAAAAACATTTCCATACCGTATTTTAGACTCTGTGACATCTTCACTAAGTCAGTGTCAAATGGCTTAAAAGTGGTTTTAAAGGCAGAAGGGATATAGCTTGGCTCTGTCACATCTAAGCATGTTGACGTGCTGTTGGCTAGGCTCCGTCTATAGCAAGGAGTGAGTGGAACTTTGGGTCAGACTAGAGAAGAGGGAGGTCACAGGGATCTGAGCACCAAGCCTGGTGGATTTTCCTGTCCTGCTGCCATCACAATTACCTCAGTGAGAGGACAGCAGCTATCTTTAACAGTCAACAAAGCTGTCAGTTTCGCCTGCGGTCACCATTACCTCAGAAAAAGGATGGCAGCCATTTTGAACACTCAGCAACAATCCCGGAGTGAGTTGTCAGCTTCACCAGGGGCTACCATTATAACAAGGTGTGGTAGGTGGCTATTTCTTGAAGGGAGTTTGACATTATAATTCTGTATACGCCCCTCAGTAAATTAAGGTGAGAACTCCAGGTAAGTATTGTGACTTCTCAGTGTGTCAAGGCAAATTTTGCCAATCATCACTTACTGTCTTTACATCTCAATGCAGACCTGGTTATCCCTCATCATATCTCATACATTGGGTCTGGAGTTTGAGCTATTAAGCTGAAAGGGGTCCCTCTGCCATTAAGACCAGCAAACAAGGATTGATGAGACAGGGTTGTCAAACCCATTTTACACAAATTACACAAACAGATATTGCTATATCACATGCCTTAGGACATTCAATAGAAATATAATTCTCCCCACTCTCTCCCCCCATTGGAGCTTCTTTTAAATTGTCTTCACCTATCAGTGTTTACGTTTCTTTTCTAAAGTATCACCTTCCAAACACCTCTAGAAGGATTGATGGACCTAACCAAGATTTACCACTTGTCAGTGTTAATTTTGGAAGAAAATTTCGATTTAGTTTTAGTCTTAGGACTAAAATGGCATTTTAGTTTTAGTCCCATTTTAGTCTTCTGCAATTGTTTTAGTTTTAGCCGTGTTTAGTCAACTAAATCTCCAGTACATTTTAGTTGACTAAAATCTCCAGTATATTTTAGTTGACTAAAACTCATTTTAGTCGTCTAAAATCTAATGGGTGTAATTCAATTGTAATGCATTAGTTAACAATTCTCTACAATTTGCAAACTCATTATATACTGTTGGAGTGAAAAATCTAATATGTTATTTATTATTCCATTGAGGTATGAACATGCACTACAGACCAGTGTTAATTTTGAAGTCAAATTTCAATTTAGTTTTAGTCTTAGTCTTTGTCTTTTTTACTAAAATGGCATTTTAGTTTTAGTCGCCATTTTAGTCTTTTGACTAAAATGCCATTTTAATTTTAGTCGTATTTTAGTCATTTTGGTTGTTTTAGTTTTAGTCGTATTTTAGTCATTTCAGTTGTTTTAGTTTTAGTCATATTTTAGTCGACTAATATTCATTTAGTCGACTAAAATGTTTTAGCCGTTTTAGTCGACGAAATTAACACTGGCACTTGTGCACCATCAAAGAAGGGCCCCAACTAAGCTAGCAAAAGAAAAAAAAAGAAAGAAAAATTACAGTTTGGGGACAATCTCCTCTTGTCTTAATTATCAGCCCTTGTCTCCATATTTAATAAAAGATCATTTTTTTCTATATGCATATATCAAAGCCCTGGGGGCAACTTTGATTTAGCAAGGCCATCCCTGAGTCTCAGAGGTAGCCTAGCTCTCTGAAGTTTTGAGATTCTGGTAGCTACTCTGTTTGGACTAGTGGTCCTGTACAAGTCAAGTGATAAATGGTGGAGGAATCTGGGCACAGTCACCTTTAGTGAAAAATCTCCATATTTAAGTCTATTTTATGACTGCATTGCAAAGTAGTAAATTACTATAACCTTGTCTTTGTTGATTCACTTACCTTCAATATACTCAAGGTAATTTTAACTGGTGTGGTTTATTTGTGTAAAGCATGCATCTGATTGGGAGAGGTATTACACCACTAAATTTCAATGAAAGCAGGATAAATTCTGGAATCTGCAGCAGGTTTCTATATGAAAAAATGCTGCATCCCCCCTGTTAATTAGGGTAAACCTGCTATAGTTTCTTTTTCATTTTGAAATAGAAACTGGTGTAGGTGACGCAGACAGACAGGTCTGAAGAAATGACACTTTGCTACAATGTAAAGTAGTGAGTGTACAGCTTGTATAACAGTGTAAATTTGCTGTCCCCTCAAAATAACTCACACAGCCATTAATGTGAAACTGCTGGCAACAAAAGTGAGTACACCCCTAAGTGAAAATGTCCAAATTGGGCCCAAAGTGTCAATATTTTGTGTGGCCACCATTATTTTCCAGCACTGCCTTAACCCTCTTGGGCATGGAGTTCACCAGAGCTTCACAGGTTGCCACTGGAGTACTCTTCCACTCATCCATGATGACATCATGGAGCTGGTGGATGTAAGAGACCTTGCGCTCCTCCACCTTCCCTTTTTAGGATGCCCCACAGATGATCAATGGGGTTTAGGTCTGGAGACATGCTTTGCCAGTCCATCACCTTTACCCTCAGCTTCTTTAGCAAGGCAGTGGTCATCTTGGAGGTGTGCTTGGGGTCGTTATGTTGGAATACTGCACTGCGGCCCAGTCTCCGAAGGGAGGGGATCATGCTCTCCTTCAGTATGTCACAGTACATGTTGGCATTCATGGTTCCCTCAATGAGCTGTAGCTCCTCAGTGCTGGCAGCACTCATGCAGCCCCAGACCATGACGCTCCCACTACCATGCTTTACTGTAGGCAAGACACACTTGTCTTTGTACTCCTCACCTGGTTGCCACCACACACGCTTGACACCATCTGAACCAAATAAGTTTATTTTGGTCTCATCAGACCACATGTTCCAGTAATCCATGTCCTTAGTCTACTTGTCTTCAGCAAACTGTTTGCAGGCTTTCTTGTGCATCATCATTAGAAGAGGCTTCCTTCTGGGACGACAGCCATGCAGACCAATTTGATGCAGTGTGTGGTGTATGGTCTGAGCACTGACAGACATACCCCCCACCCTTTCAACCGCTGCAGCAATGCTGGCAGCACTCATACGCCTATTTCCCAAAGACAACCTCTGGATATGACACTGAGCACGTGCACTCAACTTCTTTGGTCAACCTGTTCTGAGTGGAACCTGTCCTGTTAAACCGCTGTATGGTCTTGGCCACCGTGCTGCAGCTCAGATTCAGGGTCAGGCAATCTTCTTATAGCCTAGGCCATCTTTATGTAGAGCAACAATTCTTTTTTTTCAGATCCTCAGAGTTCTTTGCCATGAAGTGCCATGTTAAACTTCCAGTGACCAGTATGAGAGAGCAATGCCCTGTACACATGGTCGAATTTTGCGACGGAAAATATGTGATAGTACACTGTTGTCGGAAATTCCGACCGTGTGTAGGCTCCATCACACATTTTCCAACGGCTTTTCCGACACACAAAGTTTGAGAGCAGGCTATAAAATTTTCCGACAACAAAATCCGTTGTCAGAAATGCCGACCGTGTATACACAAATCCGACGCACAAAGTGCCACGCATGCTCAGAATAAAGAGATGAAAGCTATTGGCTACAGCCCCGTTTATAGTCCCGACGTACGTGTTTTACGTCACCGCGTTCAGAATGATCGGATTTTCCGACAACTTTGTGTGACCGTGTGTATGCAAGACAAGTTTGAGCCAACATCCGTCGGAAAAAATCCATGGATTTTGTTGTCGGGATGTCCGATCAATGTCCGATCGTGTGTATGGGACATAAGAGTGATAACATCAAATTTAACACACCTGCTCCCCATTCACACCTGAGACCTTGTAACACTAGCGAGTCACATGTCACTGAGGAGGGAAAATGGCTAATTGGTCCCAATTTGGACATTTTCACTTAGGGGTGTACTCACTTTTGTTGCCAGCGGTTTACACATTAACCTGTTGCCACCCGACCACCGTCATATGACGGTGGAGCGGTGCAGCTTTTGTTGTGGGCCGACGTCATATGATGGCGGCCCATTCACACAGGGCATGCGCGCGATCGCGGGCGCGCAGCCCTTTACTGTCGGTGGGCTGCGCGTCACCAACAGGGGTGAACAGCCATTGGGCATGTGATCAGCCGCGATTACCTCACGGCTGGTCACAAATGGGTATTCACCGCATAAGACCGCGCATGCGCGCGATCAGGAGCACGCAGCGCGGTCATGTCGGTGGCAGCGTGTTCCCAGGAATACTGCTCGTCACAGACAAGGGTAAACAGCCAATGGCTGGTGGCTGTTTACCAAGTGATCGGCTGTGATCCATTCACAGCCGATCACTAAATATAAACATAGACCAGTTACTAGCTGTTACCGGCTCTTCTCTCCTCAGACACCATTTCCAGTGTGAGGAGAGAAGAGCCAGGAGCAGTGAGTTACCGATCTATGTATTGTAGTGTACTGCACCAACACCACAAAAAAAGAGAACCTGTCACCCATCACCTCTCACCCACCAGTGACCGTCACACATCACCTGTCACCCACCAGTGACCGTCACCTGTCACCAATCACCTGTCACCCATCACCTGTTACACATTAGTGACCGTCACCTGTCACCCATCCCCCATCAGTGACCGTCACTTGTCATCCGGTGCACAGCCCATCAGAAAAAAACGTCCAAAAGATTCTATACAAGTGAGGAGGCGTTCCAGATCCTCTCCATGACTGATGAGAGCAGCGGGGAGTTCTCATCAGATTCAAATGCCAATTCCGATTGTGAATCAAATTCAGCATTTGAACCGATCGATAGTAGTGGATCAGCAAATGAATCAGAGGAAGAATGGATCCCTCCTAAAAGGGAATGGCTCTCTGGAAACCAGGCAGCCACCAGCAATATACCCCAGGATCAAATTCCCAGGCCCAGTACCAGCGCTACCGCCAACGATAGACGCCAAAACCAAAGGCCCACTACCAGCGCTGCCGCCAGCGAAAGACCACAAGAAATGCCCAGGCCCAGTACCAGCACTGCTGCAGCATCACGCGCAAATGCCAGCACAGGAACTTTAAATCCCCCAACTACCAGCACTGGAGTGCCACGTCCCCAAAAGCCAGGGCCACTACACATCTTCCAGCTGGTCTTGCCAATCCAACATGGCTGCCTTCCGACTGGATCAGCAAGAATTCCCCCTTTCACCGCACAACCAGGTGTGCAAGCCAATACCCAAAATTTTACTGAAATTGGTTGTTTTTATTTATTTTTGCCCGACACTTTGCTGCAACTCATTGTGGACCAGACCAATTTACAGTATGTGAACCCTTTTGGAATGATATGGATTTCTGCACA
The DNA here is from genome assembly GCF_042186555.1 of Aquarana catesbeiana. Taxonomy (NCBI): domain Eukaryota; kingdom Metazoa; phylum Chordata; class Amphibia; order Anura; family Ranidae; genus Aquarana; species Aquarana catesbeiana. Next base: position 299,414,439 of record NC_133326.1, read on the forward strand.
AATTGGTCATAAAATGTGATCTGATCTTCATCTAAGTCACAACAATAGACAATCACAGTCTGCTTAAACTAATAACACACAAAGAATTAAATGTTACCATGTTTTTATTGAACACACCATGTAAACATTCACAGTGCAGTTTGAAAAAGTATGTGAACCCTTGGATTTAATAACTGGTTGAACCTCCTTTGGCAGCAATAACTTCAACCAAACGTTTCCTTTAGTTGTAGATCAGACGTGCACAACGGTCAAGAGTAATTCTTGACCATTCCTCTTTACAGAACTGTTTCAGTTCAGCAATATTCTTGGGATGTCTGGTGTGAATCGCTTTCTTGAGGTCATGCCACAGCATCTCAATCAGGTTGAGGTCAGGACTCTGACTGGGCCACTCCAGAAGGCCTATTTTCTTCTGTTTAAGCCATTCTGTTGTTGATTTACTTCTATGCTTTGGGTCGTTGTCCTGTTGCAACACCCATCTTCTGTTGAGCTTCAGCTGGTGGACAGATGGCCTTAAGTTCTCTTGCAAAATGTCTTGAAAACTTGGGGATAAATTTTTCCTTCGATGATAGCAATCCGTCCAGGCCCTGATGCAGCAAAGCAGCCCCAAACCACGATGCCCCCACCACCATACTTCACAGTTGGGATGAGGTTTTGATGTTGGTGTGCTGTGCCTCTTTTTCTCCAAACATAGTGTTCTGTGTTTCTTCCAAACAACTCAACTTTGGTTTCATCTGTCCACAGAATATTTTGCCAGTACTGTTGTGGAACATCCAGGTGCTCTTGTGCAAACTGTAAACATGCCGCAATGTTTTTTTGGACAGCAGTGGCTTCCTCTGTGGTATGCTCCCATTAAACCCATTCTTGTTTAGTGTTTTACGTATAGTAGATTTGCTAACAGGGATGTTAGCATATGCCAGAGACTTTTGTAAGTCTTTAGCTGACACTCTAGGATTCTTCTTCACCTCATTGAGCAGTCTGCGCTGTGCTCTTGCAGTCATCTTTACAGGACGCCCACTCCTAGGGAGAGTAGCAGCAGTGCTGAACTTTCTCCATTTATAGACAATTTGTCTTACCATGGACTGATGAACAGCAAGGCTTTTGGAGATACTTTTATAACCCTTTCCAGCTTTATGCAAGTCAACAATTCTTAATCGTAGGTCTTCTTAGAGCTCTTTTGAGCGAGGCATCATTCACATCAGGCAATGCTTCTTGAGAAAAGCAAACCCTGGTGTGTGTTTTTTATAGGAAAGGGCAGCTGTAACCAACACCTCCAATCTCATCTCATTGATTGGACTCCAGTTGGCTGACACCTCACTCCAATTAGCTCTTGGAGATCTCATTAGTCTAGGGGTTCACATACTTTTTCCACCTGCACTGTGAATGTTTACATGGTGTGTTCAATAAAAACATGGCAACATTTAATTTTTGTGTGTTATTAGTTTAAGCAAACTGCGATTGTCTATTGTTGTGACTTAGATGAAGATCAGATCACATTTTATGACCAATTTGTGCAGAAATCTATATCATTCCAAAAGGGTTCACATACTTATTATTGCAACTGTATATGCCCAGCAGCATATTGCCAACAACCCCCAAACATCATATGCCCGTCCGTTTGAGTGGAAGGATTTGACTCTAGAGGAGTTCAAAATGTTTATGGGCCTCACCATAAACATGGGGCTTACAAATAAAATGAAGGACATGCCTATTGGTCCACCAACCCCATCCACCACATGCCCATTTATTCTTCTGTAATGTCCAGGTCCTAATACGAGATGATAATGCGCTTTCTTCATTTCAGTGACAACACCCAGTGCCCTCCCTGCAATCATCCAAATTATGATTAATTATAAAAAAATTCGCCCACTCATTAATTTTTTTTCCCAACGATTTGCAAAACTCTGTGTCCCCGATCAGCATATATGTGTAGATGAGTCCCTGGTACCCTTTTCAGGCCGGCTAGGAATAGAGCAATACATTCCTAGCAAAAGGGCCAAATACGGAGTGAAATTTTATAAGCTTTGCGAGAGAGTCACGGGATATCTGTATGCGTTCCGCATATACGAAGGAAGAGATTCCCAGCTCCAGCCCCCTGAGTGCCTGGCCTACATGGGCACAACTGGTAAAATTGTATGGGACCTGGCATACCCACTGCTGAAGAAAGGTTACCACATATACCTGGATAACTTTTACACCAGCCTGCCCCTTTTTAAACACCTATACCTCGTAGAAACCCTGGCCTGTGGAACCTCCAGAAAGAATAGGAAGGGCTTCCCACAAGCCATAGTGAATAAGAAATTGTGAAGGGGAGAAAAAGCAACTTTGAGATGCAACAAAGTGCTGGCCTTGAGGTGGAAGGATACCAGGAATGTGTACATGATGTCCACCATCCATGATGACACTACAGTTGAAGTTCAGAGAAGATGAGGTCCCATTGTAAAGAAAACATGTGTACAAGTTTACAATCTGTACATGGGGGGGTGGATTTAAATGACCAAATGCTTCAGCCCAATTTATCATTAAGGAGGTCCCGTTTCTGGTACAAGAAAGTAGCAATCTATTTAATTCATTTGGCCATTTATAATGCCTACATAATTCACACCAAATCCACAGAAAGCCCTGCCCACTTCCTAAAATTCATCGAAGAAGTTGTCACGTCCCTCATCTACCATCAAAGACACCCCCCCCAGAAAACCTTCGCTCTGATGCTGTTAGCCGACTTCATGAACGCCACTTCCCGGACAACATGCCACCATCTGAAGCAGGCCGAAGACGCCAAAAAAAATATTGAGTATGCAGCAAAAAAGGATTTCGAAGAGATACCAGCTACCATTGTCCCCAGTGTCCCTCTGAACCCGGCCTTTGCATTGGTGAATGCTTTAGACTATATGACACATCCCTAAAATATTAGCCCATATTCTTAACCATTTCTCCATTTTCATCATCTGTGCGGACCATTTCCCATGCTTCCTCAAATAACCATGCCACTGCCTTCCACGTGAACTGACCCTGGCCTGTTTTATTAACTACGCTTCTGCCTACTGCTTGGACTGCTTGCACATGAACTGACCCTGGCCTGTTTTATGGACTATGCTTTTGCTTACCGCTTGGACTGATCTGTTGCCCTGCTACTGTAGTACACAGGGGTCTCACATGTGAGGGGCTCCAGAAATGTTTTTCTGGATGGAGAAAACTATTTTTTTTGTTGTCTCTGGGTTTTGTAATTTCCGGATTAGGGTCTAGAGTCCGGAGGCTTCATAGACTTTGAGTGGGTCGAAGCCTCTACCGCTGTGCCCCTGTGCACAGGTCTTACCTGATTGCGGCCCTCAGCCGGCTGCTGACTTTCTGCCATCATGCCTCTGCCTGCTACCTGGACTATGGAAATAATTAGCTGTAGCAAAGGCAGTATGTTTATGAAGGGCTGGAGAGTGGTACAATAATGAGTGCAGGCAGGTAACGGTGTACCAGGACTAATATGGCTGTGCTGGCTGTCTCTGTCTGGACAATTTCTATGGACAAATGCTTTGGCTGTGCTGACGATATACAATATTCCTGCCTGCTGTCTGGATAATTACTATTGTTGTTCCTAAGCACATCCCTGCCTGCTGCCTGGACCAATTCTCTCCTCTGGGAACACTACTAAAATCGCAGGTAATACTTTTTTTTTACCCTTTCCTCAATAGAATTTATTTTGGAGTGTCATTTTTGGTATGTAAATGCTATGTGTTAGAAATATAAGGGCCTTCAAAAATGATAGGTTGTTAGGAAATTAGATGTATAATTTATTTTTGTAGAACGCCTGAAGGTGCTACTTCAATGGTGGGCCTCTGTATGTGGTCAGGCTGTGTAAAAGACTCACACATGTAGTATTGCCATTCTCAGGAGGAGTAGCAGAATGTATTTTCGGGTGTCATTTTTTGCTATGTACATGCTATGTGTTAGAAATATCTTAAAAATGGACAACTTTGTAGGAAAAAAAAAAAAAAAGGTATTTTCATTTTATTCCACATTTTCCAAAAAGTCTGAAAAAAAATGAACCGTTCAAAAGACTCATTATTCCTCATAGATTATACGTTGGGGTGTCTGCTTTCCAAAATGGGGTCATTTTGTTGGCGTTTACCATTGTCCTGGTGCTCCAGGGCCTTCATAAGTGTAATAGGTGGTTGAGAAATGAGATGTGTAATTTATGCTTGTAGAATGCATGAAGGTGCTACTTCACTAGTGGGCCTCTGTATGTGGCCAGGCTGTGTAAAAGTCTCACACATGTGGTATCGCCATACTCAGGAGGAGTAGCAGAATGTATTTTGGAGTGTCATTTTTGCTATGTACATGCTATGTGTTGGAAATGTCTTAAAAATGGACAACTTTGTGGGAAAAAATGCATTTTCATTTTTTTCCACATCTTCCAAAAACGTCTGGAAAAAAATTAACCGTTCAAAAGACTCATTATTCCTCATAGATTATATGTTCGGGTGTCTGCTTTCCAAAATGGGGTCATTTTGTGGGTATTTGTACTTTCCTGGCTTGTTAGGGTCTCAAGAAATGAGATAGGTCTTCAGTACATCAGGTGTGATCAGGTGTAATCAATTTTCAATGATTGGCACCATAGCTTGTAGACTCTATAACTTTCACAAAGACCAAAATATATACACTAATTAGGGTTATTTTTACCGAAGATATGTAGCCGTATAAATTTTGGCCAAAATTTATGAAGAAATATTATTAATTTGCAAAATTTTATGACAGAAACAAAGAAAAAGGCGTTTTTTCACCAAATTTTCAGTCTTTTTTTATTTATAGCACAAAAAATAAAAACCCACTAGTGATTAAATACCAGCAAAAGAAAGCTATTTGTGTGAAAAAAAGGATGCGAATTTCATTTGGGTACAGTGTTGCATGACTGAATCATTGTCATTTCCTTTTTTTTGGACCACGAAAGTACTCAATAAAAAACATTCCTGGAGTTCAGCTTTATTTCAAAGATTTTTATTTTGAGATACAAGAGAAATACATTTGAAAACGACATCATGTATAAAGCAAATTTTGAAAGTCACTGTAACTGTACAGAATGGGGGGCGTGTCTGGACGAGCTAGGAGAAGGACGTGTGGAAGCTGAGCTCCGCTCTACATATACCCATCCGACGCCATCCTAGCCCTTCTTCAATCTGTGGAGCTCCTCTCCACCTCCAGAAGTGGTTAGCCTACCTCCACTGCGGCTAACAAGGGGAATTGGCTACCAGGGCTGCACTCTATCTAGCCCCGGGCCTCCAGCTGGACCTGAGCCCTGGGCGCCCGCCGCCATCTTGGGACCTGCGGAGGGCTCCGTACACGCCGCCCATCACCCCCACAGCCAAGCAGACAGAAGGAGCCTTTACCTGGCGGCTCGATCGTGTCGCCGTCGGCAGTCGGGGGGGCCTTGGGCGACTGAGGGTTGCTGCCTAGTGGTCTCTTCCTCTGCCTCGGACTGCTCCCCGCCAGGCGCCATCTTGCGGCCTACAGGATCAGCCTCCGCAACACAGGCACAGTGAGTACAGAGGCATCCGCCTACCCACCCCTCTGCAGAGTCCCCCTTGCCCAAATCGGCACGTTCCCACTCCGCCAGGACCTCCGTTTTGGTGCCCCGCAGCGCTGAATTGGGCCCACAGCGAACGGTGCTCACTCGGCCGGCCGCGACTCTCAGGAAAGACCGCGGCTTCGGCCTACCTGTGGAAGACGGCGGCCATCTTGGTACTCCAAACCACTTCCCCTGCTAACCTGCCCAGCCACCACTATAAATACTGAACTCTCAAACATACCACCCATTAACTGGCCCCTTCATATAGTGACAGACCACATACTCTATTACCGCAAGAAAAGACTACCCTCCGGCCTACCTCTGGAAGCTAGCGGCCATCTTGGTGCTCCAAGTACTCTTAAGCCAATTCCCTACTACTATATCTTACACATAGCTTCTGCTCCCATAAACTTCCATCAGTACAACTATCATCGCTTTTCCCTGTGATTGTTGAAGCGCTTCTAACATTGCTTGCATACTTCCTTCATAAGACTATTTTTGAGTAACAGGGATATTATGATGGAAGCATGTCTCTGAACAGATGTGAGTAGGGGGTGATCCCCACGGCGATCGACCCTATAGTTCCAGTAATGTCCGCCAAAACACCTAAACTCCGGTCTGCCAAAGGTAAACGTCCAGGCAAGAAATCACTGCCCGTTCCAGTCTCCACTGGCTCTATTCAACAGTACTTAGATAACGCAAGAGACGAGCAGGTCCGAACCTCACGGACCAGCGTCTCTCCATCATCTCACGCTGCATCTGTGCGAGACAGCTCACCAGCCTCCTCATACTGTTCTGACCTCATGGATGATCCAGGATCCCCCGCGAGTTCCGAAATGAACACGCTAATGAGCGGTCTCAAAAAAGAACTTGCAGGAATGTTTCACAGTTTGGAGAAATCCATAAAAAAGGAAATATCTGCGGTCAGATCTGACATGACACATATTCTGGTCAGAGTTGAGGAAACGGAACAGCGACAAGACACACATGATTTAGCTATTAAAGAACTACAGGACACTGTTACCCAGCTGGCCTTTGCCCATCGAGCCTCCCTGTATAAACTCGAAGACCTCGAGAACCGTAACCGTAGAAATAACATTCGTGTCAGAGGTCTGCCAGAGGCAACAGGAGATAATGACCTAGAACCATTTATAAGAGGCATCTTTAATACCATCTTGGGCAATTCAGCCACTGAACCGCTACGTTTTGACCATGTACATCGTGCCCTAAGACCCCATAATGCTAAGTCAGATCAGCCCAGAGACGTTATTTGTCGCTTGCATTATTTTGAAGACAAAAATGCTATTATGATGAAGATGCGGGGCTTGCCTAATGTAGACTTTGACGGAGCAGTCATCACCATATTTCCAGACCTTTCTAAGGAAACCTTGGACCGTCGCAGAGCTCTGAAACCGCTCCTTGACCACCTGCGTTCAGATGGGATCACATACAGATGGGGATTCCCAGCCTGCCTAATTGCCACAAAAAATGGTCGGTCACACACGCTGAGATTTCCGGAGGAACTTCCAACCTTTTTGCAAGATCTTAATCTTCCACCCATGGAACTCCCAGGTTGGCAAGACCCAATCCCTAAATTCCTGAGTCCAACGGACCCATCTTGGAGAAAGACCCCCTCAAAGAAAAGGCGTACCTCTCTTCCAGGCTCTGCACAAAAGCATGGTCGAAATATGTAACTTTTCACACGTACTAATTTTCTTATTACGGATAATCTTTTTCCTACAGGTTGTCTATCTTAAGTCAGGTTTTGGCCGCAGTTTTTCTCTTTTTTTTTTTTGTCATACTGTGGTACTGACCAATGTTCTTTGTTACCTTTTATCCATGGGTTTGTAGTTTAAGCACCAAATTGGTTTGCACTTTGTTGCCTAGGGGTTATGTTTTGTTCAAATTGATCCTGGTTACAAACTGGTAATATTTACATTCCTAAATGGAACAAATTATTTACTTATAGTTATAAGTTATTCGTTTTCTCATAGGTCGCGCGCTGTGGGGATACACTTCCTCTGTTTACCCCCCTTCACTACAGCGCAATCCTGTCACCCCCTTTCCTTCTGGGGTTGGCGAGAACGATTGGCCTTATAGTCGCCCTATTCAGTCCCCATCTAGGGATTGGGTTGGCCTCTAGTTCTCTCTCTCCCCAATGGGAACACTGCAGATTTCTGCGTGATAATTATGTGTTTCCCACAAGTTGGTTAACTTATATATGTGATTTTCACATGTGTTTTTTTTGTTTTTCTTTTCTCTCTCTTTCTTTCCAAAAAAACTCTCTCCTTTTCTCCTTTCTACTCCCCCCCTCTGGCTGGTATGCATGGAAATATAGGCTAAAGGTACGTACTATGCTTTAACAATGGCTACATTAAAGGTTATATCGTATAATGTTAGGGGTCTTAATGTTGCCGCTAAAAGACACCAATTAGTCCGTGAACTTAAAAGAGCCACATGTTCTATTGCTTTTCTTCAAGAAACGCATTTAACTCACACAACACCCGTTAAGCTAACCTCATCCCACTTTCCACAGTGGTACTATAGTTTATCAGATACTAATAAAGCTAAAGGAGTGGCCATTGGATTCTGCAGTACTGTATCCTTTAGGTTATCTGACATGATGGCAGACGACCATGGTCGCTTTCTTTTCTTAAAGGGCTTCCTAGGTAACACTCAATGTACTCTTGCAAACGTGTACTGCCCTAACCAAAATCAATCAACTTTCCTAACACAAACACTGACTAAACTTTCAAACTTCGCCAAAGGCCTTACTATCCTAGTGGGCGACATTAACATGCCACTAGATCCAGCAATTGATACATCCCAGGGCCGCTCTAATATTTCCTTCAAACAACTGAAACTTTTTAAAAAAAAGCTTCTGGATCTTCAATTGATGGATGTCTGGCGCCTTCTCCACCCTAAGAAGAAGGATTATTCACACTTTTCCACAACACACCAATCCTATTCCAGAATAGATAATATATTCCTAGATCATTTTCATCTCCCCCTCCTGCAATCTGCTCACATTGGCACCGCATCTATATCAGACCACGCACCTGTATCAATGACGTTGACCGTGCCTTCCTTACCACAACGCATTAACAATTGGAAACTCAATGATTCCCTTCTCTCTAATGAAGCCGAAGTTTCCATGTTAGCCTCTCATCTCTCACAATATTTTAAGGAAAACAAACCCTCTGACACCTCTCCCTCTGTTGTGTGGGAAGCCCATAAGGCTACTATTAGGGGTCGTCTTATTGAACTCGGTGCTAGGAAAAAAAGGGAGCATGGTCAGCGGATTGATCAGGTCCTACAGCAGATAGCAGCTCTTGATAAACAACACAAACTCTCCATGCATATTGAGCACCTTCAATCCCTCACACTCAAACGTGAGGAACTAAAATCCCTTCTCAATTTAGATACTAAAAGAAAATTCCAACGTTTATCACAGAAATTTTATGAATGGGAAAACAAACCAAGCAAGCTGCTAGCTAGGTCTTTAAAGACTAAACAATCACAGTCCTTTATTTCCAAAATCAAACTTTCAACAGGGGAATTAGCCCATGCAACCCCAGATATTGCTAAGGCCTTTAGAGAGTATTACAAAGACCTATATAATGTTAAAAATGACCTGTCCTCTCTACCACAAAAAGAGAGAAGAAGCCGCTTGCTTTCCTACTTGAGAGCAGCTAACCTACCTAAATTGCCCATATCTGCCCTCAAAGAAATGGAAGAGGACTTCTCGGTTGAGGAGTTCCTGGTAGCATTGAAATCATCCCCATCCGGCAAAGCTCCTGGACCGGATGGGTTCACCATTTTATACTATAAAACATTCAGCGACATTCTGCTTCCCCGTCTCACCACTTACGCAAACTCTATATCTCACTCTTCAGGTCTACGCCCAGAATCTCTATCAACTCATATCACTGTCATCCCTAAACCCGATAACGATCCCACTCTATGTAACAGTTTTAGGCCAATATCACTAATTAACGTTGACATCAAACTTTTTGCTAAAGTAATTGCAAATCGACTGCTCCCTTTTTTGCCCAGCTGGATATCAGCAGACCAATCAGGATTCATACCCAATAGAGAAGCAAAAGACAATTCACTTCGTGCAATATCCCTAATCCAATACGTTCAGAGATGCGCCCAGCCCACCCTACTCCTCTCCACCGATGCTGAAAAAGCTTTCGATAGGGTGGACTGGGAATATCTTAAAGATGACCTTAGGCCACTTTGGGCTGGGACCTAGGATGTTCCACCGAATCTCATCCCTTTACTCTAACCCCTCAGCACAAATTAGAATTAATGGGACGTTGAGTGACCCCTTTGTCTTACATAATGGAACCAGACAAGGCTGCCCCCTCTCCCCTCTCCTCTTCGCTATCACCTTAGAACCCTTCCTAGCTACAATTAGGCATAATGTTAATATCAAAGGCATACAAATAGGCAAAAGATCCCATAAATACGCGGCGTATGCGGATGACGTACTATTTTTTATCCAGCAACCACGCATCTCAATTCCCAACTTAATGGCTGAATTTTCTACCTTTCAATCCATCTCTAACTTCAAAATAAATCTATTCAAATCTGAAATTTTAAACATTAATATCTCCAAGTCCGAAGCTCTTTTCCTTAAGCCCCTGTTTCCCTTTAAATGGGTATTGAAAAGCATGAAATACCTAGGTATATATTTGACTCCCAATCTCCATTCTTTATTTCGACATAATTATATCCCCTTGCTAAACAGGATCAGGGAGGATCTACGAAAATGGTCCAACTTATCACACACATGGTTGGGGAAAGTGAATATAATCAAAATGAACATACTACCCCGCATCCTTTTTCTCTTTCAAATGCTTCCAATGGGAGTACCAGTGGGGTTCTTCACTATATTACAAACACTGATTTCCAGATTTATTTGGAAGGGCGGCCATTCCAGGATATCGAGAGAGCTACTATTCCGCTCCAAATGCTCAGGCGGTCTAGCACTTCCTAATTTTAAGGCATATTATCAAGCAGTTATCTTGTCCAGGTTGGCTGATTGGAAATACGCTCTTAAATCGAAACTATGGGTACAAATTGAATATTTTTTAAGTGGAGTGGATCTTTCGGTAGCCCCCTGGATACCCCGTTCTTGTGGGGCCCTAGCTCGATCGACCCCGACTCTCACTATATCCTCCTTAGATATCTGGGACGCCCTACACAAAAAATTCTCTTGGAAGTATGATTCTCCTCTATTACCTCTCCTCAATCATAAATATTTCTTACCGGGCTTATTAGATCCAGGCTTTAAATCATGGGGAACGGAAGAACCTCTTCTATTACATCATGTCCTCCGGGACAACATACTTAAACCATTACACGTGATCCTTGCTCCTAAACCCACCACATTTCTAGATAAATGGAGATATCACCAATTACAACATTTCTTAGGATCCCTTCCCAACCCGCTTAGAGGTCTGAGTGAATTAAACGCCATAGAAGAAATATTCTACCCAAAAGATCCCCCTTTACATGGAATTTCTCTATTTTACAAAGCTCTCATTGCACTTCAAAATCCCAACTTCCCACCTTTCCTGGCTAAATGGGAGTCTGACTTAGATTCCTCCCTAACAGATAATCAAAAGGATAAGATCCTCCAATTAGCCCACACTTCCTCATTGGCCTCAAAAATGTCAGAGGTCAACTATAAATTGCTTACTAGATGGCATTACACCCCAGCCAGATTACAAAAAATGTTCCCCGCCAGTTCCCCATTATGCTGGAGGAACTGCGGGAACAAAGACACTCACGCACATATCTGGTGGTTTTGCCCACTCATCCGACCTTATTGGGATGTCATCCGCAATTTAATATTACAGATCTCGGAAGTCAATATACCCAATGACCCATGGACTATCCTTTTTCATTCTACCAAAACCCCCATAAGAATATATAAACGTTCGATTATCCCTCATTTACTAAACACTGCCAAAGCATTAATTCCTACTTTATGGGGTCAACCAACAATCCCTTCTATAAGAGTTTGGTTACAAATGGTTGATAAGGTACATCTTATACAGAGCATCACCCACGACATTAGAGGTACCTCTAAAAAACATTCTCTAACCTGGGATTCTTGGATAAAATTTCAATCCACATCTGTTTATAAGGAACTAATAACGCAAACCTCTTAAATCTTTCGTCCAAGCTTAGCCAACTACACCTTAACATATCATTCCCTTTCACTGTGTAGACATGCATGCCAGCAACAACCCCCCCCCCCCCCCGCCATACCCCCCCTCCTATCCTCTGCTTTCTTACCTTTCCTATTTTCCACTACTTCTCCTACTCTCTTCTCTTTCAGCTAATTTTTCTTAATTTTATTTTTCCTGCTTTTATTTATCTCTCAGTTTCTATATACCAAAATAAGGATTTTTTCTTTTTATATTAATTTTGTTTTGTTTCAAGTGCTCACAAAGTATAAACCCTATGTTATACTAACACTTTGTTTAGCTTCCGAGCCAATTATTTGAGGGCTAGCTTATAACTACTCATTGAAATCTGTGAGTGCTGAAACTCTTGTTGCTGTGTTTTCAAGAATGCATTTATTCTGAGACATATGTATATCTTTGTCATACTTTACTTTAATAAAAATATATTAAACAAAAAAAAAAAAAAAAACTGTACAGAATGAAAAACAAGTGGTACATAAAAACAAGATTCAAACTGGATCACCTGAGATAATAAAATCATGGCGTGACTTAGGATGAAGGAAAATTCCCAGAGAGTCGGGTGAAGGTTCCCCCCCACCTTCCAACACCCCATATGGGAACTAACTGTACCAGAGTAGATGTTTCCAGCTTCCAAACCCCCAACGAACACCACCCAGGAGGAAGAGAAAATCGCCATGATTCTCGTAACCCGTAGAAAACTCATAACTGAAGGAATAATATAAGGCAACCTGACGTTTTCTTCTTTAGACTTTCATAACATTGGGGAGGCGGGGGGGGGGTGAATGGAGGGGGAGGAGAGGAAGGAGGGGAGAAAAGCTGGAGGAAACAGAAGAGATGGGGGAGGAGAAAGAAAGAAGCATCGAACCGAGAGCATAGCATAAATTAAGCCGATAGTAAATGAGTGGTCAATGGGGTACCCATATGGTTAATAAAGAAATAATCTATCCTATGGTAGGAATCGTGTATGTTAGAATGATATGAATAATTTTTTTTCGTTTGGTGTTGGGCTCTCCAAATATCCACCAGATGGTACTTTACTAATGTCCCTTTAAATTCCTCTATTTGATTTTTATTTTTATAAGCGTGGGTATTAGTTGTATCCATTTTTATGTCCATAATAAAATTAAAGTCCCCACCCATTATCACTGTACCTTCAGCTTTCTCCATAGCACTGTGTACAGCTCTTATTCCCATCCTTATTTGATCATAATTTGGTAAATAGAAAATAGAAAGAAAAAAACCCCTTATTCTACTCCACACTCAAACACAATCTCACTCGTTACTCGAACAATCTACTCTACTACTACTTGACTTAAAATAAACAAGTCTATCTTACTATCTAAAGTAAGTTCCCTACTATGGGGGATTTTGAGCCTGCTGACCAGAAACTGCCGTCCGTTCGCTGGCCTCATGCCGCATTTTTAATTGCTGGTTTTCATACCTTTTTTGTTCTTTTTCTCCCTTCCCTTGCTCTTTTAATCTGTTTATCTTCTTCCATTCCATTTTATCCGCCCCAGTTCCATTATATTATTTATTTACCATTATTGGGCCCTCTATCCTTCTTGTTTACTACGTTATCTCTCTATTTCCCTCCCTTATCATTTTTTCCCTTCCTTCCCTCTCCCCTCTCCCATTTCACTCCACCCTTTACTACTCTTTTCTTTTCTTCTCTCTCACATCAAAAACTGTAGAGATAGGGGGATGAAGGGCAGGACCGTGTCTTTGATTTGTGAATTAGTGATGAAAGGGATAGTGTGGGTCTGGACTAGGAAGTGATCAATCCTGGCAAATAAATTGTGGGGGCTGGAGAAGTGAGAGAAGTCTTGTTTGGTGAGATTTAATTCTCTCCAGATGTCAGCCATGCCATGGGCATGAGTATTTGGCAATCTTGAGGCTCTCTTTGTTCGGGCGGGTCATTTGGGAGGCGGGAGGTCTAGATCTATCCAGACCCTGATCAAAATCTGCATTGGAGTCCCCCCGAAAATGACTGTATCCTCCAGGATGGGGCAGAGGGAGTCAAAGAGGCGTTTGAAAAAAGCAGCTTGACCTTGTTAGGGGCGTAGCATCAGATCAAAGAGTAAAGATGACCCTCGATCATTCCTTTAACTAGGATGAATCTGCCCTCTGGGTCTTTTGTGTCAGAGCTCCAGTTAAAATTACAGGATTTTGCAAATATAATGGCCACCCCTCTAGTTTTATTTTCTGCGCTGGCGAGAAAAACGTCAGGGAAGTGAGAGTGGAGGAATTTGGGACTGTACCGAGCCGGAAAGTGAGTTTCCTGAAGCATGACAATATCTAGTTTTGAAGATTTAAAATGGTTAAACAACTTTCTCGTTTTGAGTGGGGAATTCATACCCTGGACATTGTGAGTAGCTATCTTTAAAGCATTTCATGTGTGGTCAGCCATGGAACCATAGATCAGGGACACTAAAATGCCCACCACCACTTACCTCTGGGAGTCTGGTCTGCTCCAATAAGGTCTCTCAGGTTGCGTAGGCCAGGTGAGTACCCAAACTGAAAGGAAGAAGAGTAAGAGAGAAGGAAAGGGAAGAGGGATAGAGGAGAGGGAGTTTTCTCCCCCAGGGTGTGTGCGAACCCTGGGAGGAGAAAAGGAACATAGAGGACATCTTGCACATAGGAGTGAGAGAGTTTTGAAGTACAAAAATCTTCATGCCAAACAAGGCCTAGAGGTTCTATCCCCCAGAAACCGTCAGGAGTCTAAGGGATAGGAGGAGGTGCATGTGAGCCACCTCAGACCAGGGCGCCCTGATAAGGAGAAAAAAACTTTTGAAAAACCTTAAAACTTGGGATCGAGGGCGATCGGGACAATGTCACCAGAGTGAAAACAAACACTGGAAACCAATGCAGTCATAAGGGGGGTTCAGTTGACCCTAAGATCCCTGTTCGTCACAACCCCCCCACCTCACCAAGTGACATGAGGGGGGGGGGAGCGTCCTGTAGGCTCCTAAGCTGTGCCAAGATGACTCCAGAGGAAGAGTCACTAAATAGTTGAGGGCGACTTGTCCTTCACAACAGAAGTTGAAAGAGGGGCTCTGGAAGTCTTGTTGCTGAAAGGAACAGGAAGAATGAAAACTGCAACTTAACTGTAAATAAGGCACTGGATGAGCACCAGGATAAGAGATCCTGGGATAAGGGAGAAAGTCAATCTTGGCAGAAAGAAGATCAGTTAATCTCTTTGGCCTGTCTCCAACTAGGATATAAACTCTGCATTAGGCGGGAATTCATGGAGGGCCATTATGGGAAGTTCTGCGAGCCTTGGGCTTATTCCAAAAGGGGATTCAGAGGGCTTACTGGTGGCTGTCGTTTGTTTGAACCCATGGAGTGGGAAGAGGTTTCCATGTCCATCTCCTGGGAGATTATCTTCAGGCCGAGGAGAAGCTTTTCACCCGTGGCAAAGATGGAGAAGGATTGGTTCTGGCCTTTATATGTGAATTTCACTGCGAACGGAAAAGCCCATCTGTATTTTATGTCTCTCTGTGTGAGGGCATGTAGAAGTGGTTTCAAGGTTCTTCTGCGTTGGATAGTAGAAGGTGCAAGGTCTGCAGAAATCTGCACAGGGTGACTTTGGCATGTCACCTGAGGCATGGCTCGTGACTGCTTCATTATAGCATCCTTGACTGCATAAAATTGGGATTTGGCGATGATGTCCCTGGGGGAGCCATCCTTCCTGGGGGGGGGGCAAGTGCTCTATGGGCTCTATCCAGCTCCAGACAGTGGGGCGGGATGTTCGGGATCAGCGTTTTCATTAGGTCTTGTGTCACTGCTGTGACATCCAGGATAGATTCAGGCAGGCCTCTGATCCTGAAGTTGTACCTCCTGGACCTATTCTCTAAATCATCAATGCGGGATACAGCAGTGCCCAATTGATCTTGGAGGGTTTGGATGAGATCAGAGTTTTAATGTGAAACTGCAGCAGTCTGATCCAGCTTGCTTTCAATTGCCTACATCTTGGAGCCAATATTTTGGAGATCTGCTTTTATGTCCCCAGTGATTTTAGCTGCTGTGGAGGCTAGGCCCCTATCCAGGAGCACAGACAGTTTAAGGTAGAGATCTTCCACATCAAAACGATGATCTCGGGCAGGGGCATCATGGTGGGGGAAGACTGTGTAGGCGGCCATTGCAGGACCTGTGGGAGAGAAAGCCTGATCCCCGAAAGAGTGGCTGAGCAGGAACTCTGTGAATGCCGAGGAGGGTATCATGTCCTGCTGGCCCTGTCCCTGAGGTCCTGGGGGGTAGTGTAGATGGGCTGGAGAGAGCACTTGCCTGTGATCCAGCAGTCCTTTTGTGAGGGAGACACGAGGCTGTGTGGCTGCTTCTGCCGCGGCGGCCATCTTGGTACACCCAGGCCGGGTGGAGGCTGGCTCCAGATTATGCCTGGAAGCTGGATTAAACATGCGGGAGTGATCTCCGGTGGTGCGGGGGTCCGATCGCCCCGATTAGACTGGCTGAGTGTGGCTGGAGAGGGCGCTGCAGACGCCACTGGTCTGGTGTCGCATGGAGCTCCGTGCTCAGGCGAGCATCAAGGATCCCTCGCGCATGCGCACTCCCTGGAGTTCAGCTTTAAAGGCCCATTCAGTTCTTCAGACATTATACAAATGTTAGAGAATAGTGTAATGTCTGAAAAGGGAACCTAATGGGTTGGGGAAACTTGCATAGTTAATATCTTACATTAGCCGATCACCCAAACACCAAACTTTCTGCAATAATTATTGGCCAACACAATAAAAAAAAAACAAAAAAAAAAACAATGCATTACTATTATATATAAACCAACTTTTAGGATGCACCCATTACGCTATTACGATAAAGCACTAATGTGCAATTCACACAGATGAACTTTTCAGAACAGTGTAGTATTATCATGCTATTAGAAGTCTATTTTTAGAAAGTATATAATTTATCCTTCACCAATTTAAATATCAGTTATGCACCTTACCCATGGCTTATTACAAGCATTTTTTTTTGTTGCAGTCACTTGTCAATAGCATTTACAGGTCGTTCATAAAGCATGTTTTATATCTTCTGGAAACGCTACAAATACAGAGTTTAATGTTTGCTTAAACCAGATTTACGATAGCTTACAAAAGAGCTTTTTTTTTTTTTTCTTTCCATTGGGACACAAAGGAATACAACAAATATTCCTTTTCAAATGTCATCCAAACAGCAACAGTCGGGTAAAATAAGCTAATGAGCGCTTCAACCTGACAAAGTATGACTCATGTTTCCTTTGTAATGGTAAACAAAACTTTGACTTCTGTAGCATCCTAAATCTTATGCAGGGGTGAATTTATTAATAAATGCCCTATTTTACAGAGTTAGAAGCACCTCTACAAAAAAAAAGAAAAAAAAAAAAAAAAAAACGGGAAAGAAAAATCAGGTGTGATATTGCTACTCACCATTTTGGGTCTGCTATAAATAAGAATTTTCTCTGGTTTGTGCTGTGTCAGTTCCAGTGCTCTCTCCACAAGCGGGATGTACTCCACTTTCCTGCCAGGTTCGATGCCAAAGGATGCTGTCACAATTAACTTTGGCTGCAGAAACATATACATTTCATTTCTACTTAGTAGGGATTGTGGCAACTATTACCGTAAGAAACAGGGTCATGATAAACAGACTCAATAAGTGAACAGTTATGGAGAATGTAAATTCAATTTGACATAGCAAGCTATAGCAAGTACATTTTTGACACATTACATTCATAGCAGCCTAAAGAGACACGGTCATCCTCAGTGTCCTACAGATCAGATGTGTTGGGTACATGACTACCAGCTACCCCCCTTCCGTAGCTGCAATATTTCTTTCATGTCCCAGCTGCAGGGTCTTGCTAACTTGCTAGTAATAAACAGCTGGAGAAGGGAAAGCCACGGTGAGCATCATACACAGCTGAAAATGTTGGATTACGAAAATGTTAGCATTGCCCCCATCTCTGCAAAAGAGCAAAGACTGGAGTTAACAGAGGCACAGCACAAATGGTGAAAATCTCTCTCTCTCTCATATATATATATATATATATATATATACACATACACATATAATCTCCATATTCCAAACCAGTGTTTAAACTGAATATAAGAGCAGTGTCTCTTTAGAACCCTTTCATACAGTCAGCTGCTTTCGGTTAAGAACATAAAGAACCACAAGACACAGATGGTCCACACCTCCTTTTTGTGTTGCACTGAAATGCATGTGCGTTGACCTTCACTGGCAAGGTGCATTGGGTTAACTTTCAAACTGAAAGAAGCTGCATCATGCTGCTCCATGTATATTGCATTACTGCAACGCACAGGTCCAAAAAGGGTGCTGATGATCTTCCTGTAATTGTTGAGTCAGTTTAATTTTTTGATTTAAAAAGCATATTCAGTTAAAAGTAAATGTTTAAGGCTAGGTTCACAGTTTGTGGGAAAGCACACAATTTTGTGCATCACACAATGCACAAAAACTGACACATTGTTTTTTCGGGCTTTTACAGAGGCTTTCTAAATTGCACCCTTATTCACCTTGCTAAAGCATGTACAAAATCATGTGCCAAAATGGATGGTAGCAAGATATAATTTGTTTTGGCGATGCTGGTTTTAAAAAAAAAAAAAAACAATGTCCTTTCACTTGTGCTCAGAGCCCATTTCACTATATGGGCTGCCCTAAACGCAATGCGCAAAAATGTGCAGTCACAGTCGCACCTGCACAGGTGTGAACAGAAACCTTTGCATGACAAAGGTCCCCAAAGCTCTGTGGGTTACCTAAAGAGACAGCACAGCAGAAGAGAGCTTTGTCTGATTAAAATCTCAGACCATGCCTTGCGGTCACTGTTGTGATGACTCAGTGAATCAACAGGCATTTTTTTGGTACGTCTGTGATAAAGTTTCTACTTCTATGGTTTTATGTATATGCATGTTTTATTGTCACTGATATCTCCTGTATGTCCTCAATATGATTCCACTACAAAAATCAAACCTAATCTCTGATATCCAACAGATCAGTTTAACACTTAGACCCGGTTCACACAGGGGCAACACGACTTGCAGGTCGCCTCAGCGAGGCGACCTGCAAACGACTTCTGCGGCGACTTGCAAAACGACTTCTGTATAGAAGTCTATGCAAGTCGCCCCAAGTCGCCCCCAAAGTCATACAGGAACCTTTTTCTAAGTCGGAGCGACGCAATTAGAACGGTTCCATTGTACAGAACGGGAGGCGACTTGTCAGGCGACCGTCCCTGTGTGAATGGGCTCTAATGGTTTTAAAACAGATATTGACATACTGAATACAATTGTTACCTTTGCATGGTCAATGCGCACTGATAACTCCTTTGGCGCAAATCCTCCAAATATTAAGCTGTGTATAGCTCCAATTCTTGCACATGCCAGCATTGTATACATTGCCTGTGGTATCATTGGCATATATATGACAACCCTGTCTCCTTTCTTGACACCATACTTCATTAAAACTCCAGCTAGCCTGGACACCTAAAAGCAAAACAATAGAACAGATAGAAAGTCAAATAAGAATATCAGTCATTTCATTAGTTTACGCATTTATTTAGTATGTCATTTATAAGTATGTTTTTTTTAAAGCAATAAAGCTGAATTCCAGGCAAACTGGACATGAAATACTATAAAGAGAGGTTAAGATACTTACCAAAGGATCAGTATGTCCGTTGAGTTCTGAGATTAAAGTAGGCCATACAAGGTGCAAATTTCTTTCCTGCAAACATTTTCATGATTCTCCCAACACAGGCAGTGCTGATGGGAATCAGCAATTGTCTTCTCCTGGCGGGGAGGTGGGGGAGGGCGGGGGAAGCCGTCCCCGCCGGGAGAAGACAGTGATTATCGCTAGCAGCTATAGCAGGCATCAGCAATAATCACAAGAGAATACGACAGGCTGGTTCTACCCAAGTACATTCAGCCTGCCCATTAACGGTTAGAATCTCAGCCAATTCATGCTGAACCAGTGGAGATTCAAGCCGTATATGGCCGGCCAGCCCTCCCACGTAGCACAGCTAGGCAGAAGGCACTACTATAAATTTGTTTTGGTGTGGCGTGATTTTCTGTTACAATTATTGACTGTAGAAAGAGTCAGTGGTGCTCTATCTTCACACTCAGCATACTGATTGGAAATGGAAGGCAAGCCACACTGAAAAGGTCATCTCTCTACTCACCCTGCTCTCACCTCAAATCAGCATGTTTCTGGTTACCACATTTGCGTGCAAAACATCCAATTGGCTCATAGCCCTGCCCCCTGAGTTCTACTGTACAGGGGGTTTAAAGAGGCTGATACTAAGTCAAATCTAGTAAAATGACACTAGTTGCATTTAGAAAAAAAAATGATGTTATGTATTATTATATACCTAGCTGCATAAATGTGTCTCTTTTATATCTGGCCAGCGCTTAGCTTTAAGTTAAATCTTTTGACAAACTAGGCACAAGAGGAAGAAGATTACCATTCCTTTGCTTCAAAAGGTGGCAGTAACTAATACACTGTATACCATTGAGCGTGCGTCCAAGATTTAAGTAGGAATAAACAATATTTAGACAATATTTGCTTATCCAGGAAAGCCCATGAAATACATTCCATGGTATGTGTCACTTCTACTTTTAACCTACCAATTTAACGTTGTTTAAAGGTCAACTTCAAAACAGGCTTCATCAGAGAGAAGACCTACAGGGATGTAGTTGCCGAGTTCAATATCTGGGCAGGGGACATCTAGAATTCTATTTTAGTATACTGCCTGCAGACAGTTCAGAAGAAAACCAATTTAATATCACCAATATGCTGCTACTATATACTCCAGTTTGGCTTCAGAATGTATTTAGGTCTTTTGTGCCCTAAAAGGAATACGCAGAAACATTTCTTCGTCTAGTGCCAGAAACACCACCACTGTGTAGTATTTGTAACAGTGAAGAGAGAGATAAAGACATTAGAGAGAAATATCAGGGTAAAGCACTAGATGTATTCTTATCCGATTTGATTGGTGTACTTTTCAGGTGTAATTTGTGTGCACAAAGAATCCCAAATCATGAATCCTAAGCATGTCCTACTTTACTTGAAAGTTACATGAAAATAGATAGCGGTTTGCACACTGGCTGTTTAATATTGAATTGGACATATCAAAGTATAGGTTGGATGTGTTACAATAGGAATGCATACATCAGAAAAAAAAATATTTTCGTACCAGTTTCAGTCTCTTTCGGAGACTCCTATCACAATCAATGAATTTAATAGAACAGTTAAAGGCATGAATACAGGTGAACCTCCTGGACCTGATGGCTATACACTATCCAACTACAAAGCATTCCAAGACACACTAGCCTAGGGACTTACACACAAGGGATTTTACCTACAGTCAATAGGATGTGTCCCTTGTGCTGCCATCTCCTCTATTATTCTCCTCCATCAATCCCCTCCCCCTACCCCTTAAATCATAATTTTTCGGTGCAGGGGGGAGCCAACGGAGCTGTGAGATGCACTTATCAATAGCGCCCAACTGTTGTACTATAGCATCTATGAATGAAACAGGATCAATAAATAGAGGATGGACTGATGCTTGAAAAGGTTAGTCCCTTCCATTATTGTGTTGGGCTCAGAAGTGTGTGTCACATAAGGTGCAGAGTTCAGGACTGTGTGTGTTGCACAGTGATCAGGAGTGCTTATTGCACAGGGTGCAGGGCTCAGGAGTGGGTATTGCACAGGGCGCACGGCTCAGGAGTGCATATTGCACAGGGTGGAGGGCTCAGGAGTGGGTATTGCACAGGGTGCAGGGCTTAAGAGTGCATATTGCACATGGTGCCGGGCTCAGGAGTGCACATTGCACAGGTTGCAGTGCATATTGCACAGGACTAAGGAGTGTGCATTTCACAGGGTGCAGGGCCCAGCAGTGCATATTACACAGGGTGCAGGGCACAGGATCGCAAATTGCACAGGAGCGCATATTGCATAGGGTGCAGGGCACAGGAGCACATACTGCACAGGGTGAAAGGTTCAGTAGTGGGTATTGCACAGTGTGCGGGGCTCAGGAGCATGTATTGCGCAAGGTGCAGGGTCCAGGAGTGCATGTCACATAGGGTGCAGCACTAAGGAGTATGCGAGTCCTCCCCCCAACCCCCCTAGTACAGAGCTCTCCTCCCAAATCCTGCCAGGTACGGGGCTTTTACCTCAAATCCATCCTCAGTACAATGGGAAACCCAGTGAGCAGATGCTTCAGGCAAGAAACTGTACCAGTATGGGCTGTATAGTGAGCTCACAGCTCAGGGTGATCTGGATCACCAGAAAGACGCCATGGCCTGTGAGGCTGGATGACCGGTAAAGATGTGTGGCACTCATGCACGGTTGGGTCTTACTAAGCAGGTGGAGAAAGTACTGCCTTTCCTGAGTCCCTGCTGGAGCTCCTAAGGGACAGATTGCAATGTGACAACAAATGCAGACCTGCTTAACAAATGCCATGTGTTGCAGAACCTCTGGTCACCAGTCTGTGAATGTCGCTGTGATGTCAGTCAGCAGAATTTGCCACGAGTTCTGACACATGCAAATTGATTTCTCACCTACTTACTCCATTACTGAAGGGGCATATGGAAACATATGCTCTAAACCGACTGATTGTATAATAACGAAGCATTACCAAGCATGTTACTAAACATGATCATTTTCATCATTTACATTATATATAGAAGCTTAAAAACACTAGGCAAACTTGATTTATTACAACTAAAATGCTTTCTGGCTCATGAACAAATAAACAATGTTGAACTAAGCTTTTTCTATACTGTATTATGCAGTGAAGTGGACAAGCTGTCACCTTGAATAGAATGGGTGTCACTGGAAGTGAGGGGAATAAAATGGTGTTAGCACTTTTCCTGAAGGACAGACTATAATTGGTCTACGGTTTGAGTTTAGTGAACTTGACATATTGTATTTTACATATCGATGCTGACAAGCACAAAAAGGATAATATGAAATGTAAAATAGAGGTTCTTTTCTACTATTTCTCCCGGATTCATACTATATCTTATCTTTCATGTAGGTATTTCTAAAGGTAAGTGAAGTCATAGACTTGATATGTTGTCTATGTAAGAGATCATTTAACAATGACTGTAGCACTGACAAGCTAAAGAGGATCTTACATTATGAAAATAATTAAAGTTGTTCAGATTTCTTGTAGTTTAATGAGTTTTGGGGATGTGCAAATGTCATTCGCACAGTCACGTGTTTATTTCCTATGTTTGTCAGCTCCATCTAGTGGTCACAAGTACCCGTCCAACAGTTCCTTGCCAGGGCCAGCACCTTCTTCTGAGTGCCTTTGGGCCTCTTCATTGGCTGGCAGGAAATGATGTCATCCTGGCACTCAGAGACTAGCCCAGCAATGTAAGCCGAGCTGCGCATGCACAGATCAGTTTACATCACCAGAGAAGACAGTGAGCAGGCAGGTAGGAGCATTTTATTGCAGAAGAGTGCTTGTCTCTTCTGCAATAAAAGACTGCATGCTCGCGGTCTCTTACAGCGGAACTTCAGTTTCACTTTAAACAACTCAATCAGTAAAAAACACATATATGACACCTAAATGTAGATGACAATCATAGGGAATAAATATATAACACACATTACAGTGAATATTTGTGAAAGTTGCGTGAATACTTGAGGCACTCATACAGCAAACGATATTATAAATAGAGCCGTGTATATGTTCCTACTGGATTGTGTATGTAAGACTGCTTTAGGCTTACACCTCTGCTGGAAGGATTACTAGAACTTCTCACATGTATGAGGTTTTAGTTGTCCTTTGGATATAGTATACTATATTTTGGGATACTTTATTTAACTGTTTAGTGAACAGGAGAAATGTGTTTAACCCACAGACTTAGGCTCCATGCACACTGGAGCTCATAAACAGCCGTTTTTTGGAGTTTGGGCATTTTTTTTTAACAGCCCATAAACTCCACTCTATGTTATCCTATATGTCCATGCACACATGGACGTTTTTGAACTTTTATCAGCAGTGGAGTTTATGGGCTGTTTTCTGAATGCCACAAAATAGCGTTCAGGAGTCATTTTTTCTGACCACAAAAAACGCCAAACGCTCATAAATATCGATAAACGCCCAAAAACGTGGCTCACCAGCGTTTAACATTTTTGATCCATTGATAAAAAAAAAAGTTAATAAACGCTATTGCAAAAACGTTAAAGATTCACTGCAAAGCTATTGGTGTTTTTATAACCTTATTTTAACGTCCAGTGTGCATGGAGCCTTAAAAGGAAACTATGATGACTTTGAGCCCATTTAAACTTTTTTTTTTTTTTTTTTTTTAAGTGACAACATACAATGTAGATGTTGCTGATAAAATGTTTATCATATAGATTGCATTAAAGCTGAACTGAAAAACAAAAACCTTCCATTTCCGTTAAGCCTTCCCGACACTGCAAGGCTCATTTAGGTTTAGAGTACTAGAAAATTCATTTTTACTTATTCCAACCCTCACAGGCTCCCTACCCACTGCTAGACTGGTCCCTTCAGCCTTTTCTCCCCTAAGCTCCGGTAGTTACTTACATCATCAAGTGCAGTGCATGGTCCATAACGCTGCATTGCACATGAGAATGCACGCAGGGGCAAAGAGGACCAGAGGACAGTGCCAGCTGCTGGGGAAAAGGAGATCAGGTAACTAAAATAGTTTTTACTGGTATCCTACACCCATATTTGTTTGCAGGGTATTAAAATTATGCGCTGGAAGCTTCTTGTTTGCAGCAATAGCTTTGCTTTTATGGAGAAATAGCAGAACATAACTTACAGCATGTCTTTATCATAGAACAGGAACAAAGGAGGATACAACTACATACACAGAGGAGTAACACTTCCTCCAGTACATTACCATAGATACACTCTACAGTGCCACCTGATGCATAGATAGGTATAATGCATACAGTATATAGTTCACAGTATAGAAAGCGACCTGCATTACTTGCTGTTTTTCTTCTAACACCCCTTTTCAACAGCATGTGCTTTGTCAAATTACATTCATCTTCTTCGGCAGTCATCTCCTCTGACGGGCAATATTGAATGTCAATAACACCTTGCTCTTGATTGTCCCTCAGTAGGTCATACTTGACGTCGACGTGTTTGGTCCGAGGATTGACCCTTTCTGATTGCGTAAGCTTTATACATCCCCGGTTGTCTTCAAAAATGGGAATTGGTTTTGACATGTCTATCCCAATGTCCTCAAAAAGTTGACAAATCCATAGAGCTTCTTGACAAGCGTGTGCTGCTGCAATGTACTCTGCTTCAGTTGAAGTTAGATCGACAGTTGTTTGCTTTCAACTAGACCAACTTATGGTTCCTTCCCCATACTGGAAGATGAATCCAATTGTGGGTTTGTGGTCTGTGCAGTCACTGGCCCAATCAGCATCCACATATCCGACCAGTTTTGGATGTGATGTTGCTGATAACTGTAACTTCATCTGAATTGTTCCTTTGAGGTATTGCATCACTCTCTTCACTGCGTTCCAGTCACGCTGACAGGGTGCTGAAACTTTCCTGCATAGTATGCCCACTGCTGTGGCTATGTCTGGTCTTGTCACAGTGGCAACATATAGCAGCTTACCGATTGCTCTGAGATACAGGTCATTGCTGGGTAGCAAGTTTTCTGCTTCATTGATCTTTTTAAAGCCTGGTTCCATAGGAGTTTTCACTTCCTTTGCATCTTGCATATGGAATTGTTCCAAGATTTCAGAAATTTTCTGAGATCGGTTGAGAAGATAACTTCCATCCTCTTCCCTCTCTATTTGGATTCCCAGATAGAAGCAAAGGTTTCCTAGCTCCTAGCTCTTTGATTTAAAAAAAAATTATTTAGCTTGTGAACTATCTGATTATAATCCCCTTCTTGTTCAAAACAGGTTATAATGTCATCAACATAGATAAGGATGTATATCTGTCTTCTTGATTCCTGGAGTAGAGACAGGGGTCTGCTTTACTTCTTGAGCATCCCTCTTTGGTAAGCACTTCATTCACTTTCTTATTCCACATCCTTGCAGATTGCTTAAGACTGTAGATGCTCTTCTGAAGTTTACACATGAGATTGTCTCTTTGCTCAAACCCTGGTGGTTGCTCCATGTAGGAAAGCAATTTTAACATCTAGGTGTTTTACTTGCATGCCCTTCCCGGCTGCAACGCTCAGAGCGCTTTTTATGGTGGAGTGTTTTATGATGGGAGCGAATGTTTCATCGTAATCTTCACCAAATTTTTGGGAGTAACCCTTGGCCAGTGGCGTAGCGTGGGTTGTCAGGGCCCGGGGCAAGGCAAGTAATTTGTGCCCCCTAACCTGCAGACTTTTAGCACTCCCCAAGTCCCTTCCCTTCCTACAATAGTACTGACCAGCCTGATTCCTACACTGACCACTACACTAACCTACCTACCTGATTCCTACACTGACCTACCTGATTCCTGCACTGACCTACATGACCACTACACTAACCTACCTGCTTCCTATACTGGCCACTACACTGACCTACCTGTCCACTATCCTGACCACTACACTACCCGATTTCTACACTGTCACTACACTGATCACTACACTGCACAGGCCACTAAACTGCACTAACCACTACACTACACTGTCCACTGCACTGACCACTACACTAACCTACCTACCTGATTTCTACACTGACCTACCTGACCACTGCACTGACCTACCTGATTCCTGCACTGACCTACCTGACCACTACACTAACCTACCTGCTTCCTATACTGGTCACTACACTGACCTACCTGTCCACTATCCTGACCACTACACTACCCAATTCCTACACTGTCCACTACACTAAACTGACCTACGCTGTCCACTACATTACACTGTCCACTACACTGACCACTGCACTGACCACTGCAATGTCCACTTCACTACACTGACCACTGCACTGATCACTATACTGCACAGACAACTACACTGACCACTACACTACACTGACCACTGCACTGATCACTATACTGCACAGACCACTACACTACACTGACCACTACACTGTCCACTGCACAGACCACTACACTACACTGACCACTACACTACACTGACCACTACACTGTCCACTGCACAGACCACTACACTACACTGACCACTGCACTACACTGACCACTGCACTGATCACTATACTGCACAGACCACTACACTACACTGTCCACTGCACTGACCACTACACTACACTGTCCACTGCACTGACCATTACACTGACCACTACACTACACTGTCCACTGCACTGACCATTACACTGACCACTGCACTGTCCACTTCACTACACTGACCACTGCACTGATCACTCTACTACACTGACCACTGCACTACACTGACCACTGCAGCCCTACACTGACCACTGCACTGACCACTACACTACACTGACCACTGCAGCCCTACACTGATCACTGCACTGACCACTGCACTGACCACTACACTACACTGACCATTACACTGTACACTACACTACACTGCACTGACTACTACACTGTCCACTATATTAGCCATTATACTACACTTTCCACTACACTGACCATTATACTACACTTTCCACTACACTACACTGATTACTACACTACACTGCACTTATACTGACCTGACACCAGAATTTTTTTAAATTTATACTGAATATAACTGCTTGTCTTATCTCTCTGACTGGCTGCTCCCTCTCTCCCCAGACCGTATCCACCCCCTCACCTGCAGCTTGTGTCTTCCATCAGTCCGGAAGAGAGGAGGGAGCCTGGAGGAGGTGAAGGCAGCAGCGGTGTTCACAATGGGGTGGACTCCAGTCAGGAGCAAAGGTGATCACGGATTGGCCGGCCCGGCCGCCATCACGGATTGGCCGGCCCCGCCCCCATCACGGATTGGCCGGCCCCGCTGCCATCACGGATTGGCCGGCCCCGCCGCCATCACGGATTGGCCAGCCCCGCCGCTATCAGAGATTGGCCAGCCCCGCCGCCGCACATGACCTAATTCACCTAATCAGAGGGCGCCAGCCGCAAATGAGCTCAGGGACACAGGAAGTAAACATTAGGGGAACGGAGCCGGCAGTGACACACACTGCCTGGCGCGGGATTTCGCCCCCCTAAATGTTGCGCCCGGGGCCACGGCCCCTTCCGCACCCCCCACGCTATGCCACTGCCCTTGGCAACAAGTCTGGCTTTGTATTTGTGGATATTCCCTTCTGCATCTGACTTTACTTTCAAAGTCCACTGACTTCCTATAGTTTTGCGGTTAGAAGGGAGCTCTGTTAGTGTTCAGGCTTTATTTTCTTGAAGTGACTTTAATTCTTCTTCTGCTGCTTTTCTCCATTTTTTTTGTGTCAGGTTTTGGCTGTTTTTCTATGTCTTCCCAGGATGTTGGTTCAAGCATGCTGTGTGTTTTGACAGTGTATGACAGCTTGCGGTATTCCCTTTGTAGTCCAAGTGGATCTTCTGACTTCAGGCAGTTTAGCAGGATCTGATACCACCTCTTGTTTTGACTTTTGCACAGGTTCGTTCGGGCGATCTTTACTTATGTTTTGCTGGACATATTCACTTCACAGCTTTCAGGGATTGGCGTTTCTAAAGATGGCCCTCATCAAAATAAACACTATTGCTTATTGTCACTCTGTCAGTCTTTGGCTGTAGGATTTTGTAACACTTAGTTTGCTCGCTGTAGCCTACTAGAATGCCCTCTGTGGCTCTGTTCTCCAGCTTGGATCGCTTTACACTTGAAATATAGGCATATGCTTTACATTCAAACACTCTGCTGTGCCCTATACTAGGCTTTGATCCATGTCACATTTCGAATGGAGTACTTTTAATGGCTTTTGAGGGTAGTCTGTTCTGTAGGTAGGTTGCAGTCATAACTGCTTCTCCCCAGTACTTGTGAGGTAGGTTGGCATCTGACAACATGCACCTGGCCACTAAGAGTGCGATTTTTCCTTTCTGCTACACCATTTCTCTTCAGGTATGAGGCCACTTCTTTGCTTATGTATTCTCCCTTATTGTCGGTGCGTATTATTCCTGGTTTGCATTGGAATTTGTTGCTAGCCATGGCAACAAACTCTTGAAGTTTCTCTGATGTTTCATTCTTGTGTTTCATCAGATAAGTAGTTGTGTACCTGGAATAATCATCAATGATTAGAAGTCAGAAGATATTTGTTCCCGCCTGATATGGAAGTTTTCATTAGACCGCATATTTCACTGTGTATGAGCTGCAGGGGGTGGGTAGTTTTTCTTTGAGATGCCTGTGGAAAGGGAGCACATGTGGCTTTTGCTTCAATACGGCACTTGCATTTCATCAACACTTTGCAAGGCGCTATTGTCAAATCTTCTGATAAACCTCTTTATAATGCCCTGTATAGCTTCTGGACTTCTGTGCCCCAGCTGCCTGTGCCATAAGTGAATACATTTGCTGTGTAGGTCATTAGAGACTATATTGGCTTGCTGGTCTGTGGTGATGAGCCTGTATGGGTGATCAACCAGTTTTCCTTTCGGGAGGAATTGCTTATTATTGTGAATTGTGCATTTTCTTTACAATGATACTCTGCTTGCCTTGTGGTGTAATGCAAGTCAGGAAGCTTGAATACAGTACTCACAGACTTGCAAAATTCTTTCCAGTGCCTGGTGGGTACGCTGGACCCATAACTTGTTAGCAGGGTATTGAAATTTTGCGCTGAAACAATAGTTTTGCTTTTATGGAGAAATAGCAGAACATATCTTACAGCATGTCTTTATCATGGAACAGGAACACGAGGATACAACTACATACACATACACAGAGAGATAACACTTCCTCTGATTACATTACCATAGATACACACTGCATGGTCTGTGATGCCTTTTGCATGAAAGAATAATGCCTGGAGCTGTAGGGCAGCTTAGGCGGAAGGCCCGACATGACTGGGTTGGGCAGGATAGGATTGAGAAAAGCATAGGTTAAATAATTTAGTTGTTGTTTAACGTTAAGGGGCCCATTTGATTGGAGTAGGCAAGGGTGGGGCAGGGTGTAGCCTGTGGAGGAGTAAAAGGGGTGGTATAGTTCCTTAAAGACATTCGGAGTTTGGACAGCATGGAACTAACGTCTTGGTCTGTTGCTAAAGAAAAGAGAGTAAGATGAGTGACCTGGAAGGTATGATCACGCAGATTTGTGCCACAGCAGTGGCTACAGGCACAACTGTCAGGGATGCTGCAGGGGTCCAGGCAGGTACCTGTATCTCCTGCCACCGATCGTCTGCATGCTAGGAGGTCAAGGCCTCCTGAGTGCCTGAGCCCTGAGTCTACCCCTAGGGTCTGCCGTCGCACTGGGAGCCCCACAAGGGACCCTTCGGCTCCAGCGGCTAAGAGGAAGCCTTCCTCGCAAACTGTGGGGGCTGGGAGGAATCCCCATCTGAGGCAGGACCCGGGTTGGAGCTTTCATTCCACCACCTGCTCCACTGCCCAACCTGCTGAGACTCAGGACCATGCGGCTGACTCTACAGGCCCCTGGCCTGATGTGAGTGTGGCTCAGCGTAGGAATGTGGCAGCTACTGGTGCCGGCCAGTTACCGGGGTTGGCTGGGACTATCCGCGGGAGAAACTGAGGTTCCAGGAGATCCTCCGTCGTGCCTACCTCTTCACAGGACCTGTTGGCGGCAGCTGCTGCCCGGCCCATGTGAAAAGAGTGCTCGGCAGGATCGGAAGAACATGAGTGGACATAGAGCGTCTCCCAAGGATGACGTCATCTGCCGGAGCCCGACGGTCTGAAGGGGAGCCGTCCTAAAAAGAAGCAGCTAGGTTCTTGTTTAGTGGGTTTTCTGAAGGTTTATGGATCCCTTGCACCTTGTCTGTTGTCCCCCTGGTGTCTGGTAATTTAGGGTCATCTAAGCTACATTCCACTGTGGTTTCCGAGAAACTCCACAAGGAAGTTTCTTTGGGTCGGATGTCGGGTCCCTTTTCTTCTCCTCCATGAGTGGATTTGGTGGTGTCCCCTTTAGGTGTGGTTCCAAAAATGGAACCCAATATGTTTAGGCTTATCCACCATCTTTCTCATCCTCAAGGTGGTTCAGTCAATTGACCCTGTGCTGTGTGCGGTGTCATATGCATCCTATGACAAAGCTGTGGCCTGGGTTTGTGGGTTTGGACTGGGTCCCCTTATGGCCAAGACAGACATTGAGGCTGCCTTTCGCCTGCTGCCGGTACACACAAGTAGTTTTCATTTGCTGGGTTGTTTTCGGCAAGATGAGTATTTTGTAGATCACTGTTTGCTCATGGGTTGCCCAATTTCATACTCACTGTTTGAAACGTTTAGCTCTTTCCTGGAATGGGTTAAGGATGTTTTGGGTTGGTCTTCTATTCTCCATTATCTGGATGACTTTTTGGTGATTGGTCCTCCTGGGGATTTGACTTGCATGACGTTGACTACGATACAGCACATTTTCCTATTTTGGGGTGCCCCTGACACCTGACAAAACTGAAGGTCCTTGTACGGAATTTAGTTTTCTGGGCATAGTTATTGATACTATGACAATGGAATGTCCTTTACTGCTCGACAAGCTGATAGATCTGTGTGGGACCATTGATGGGGCCTTGGGTTGTAAAAAAAATCCAACTCCGTGCTCAATTTAGGGGTAGTTCAGGCTATCAATAGCATCACCGCTTCTTCTCCACCAGTTATTCGATTGCTTAGACATTTGGTGTTAGAGAGTTTGCAACCTAATTCTTTTTTCTACGCTGTTCCCGTGCCGTGGATTGTTAACACTGTGGCTGATGCTTTATCTCGATTCCAGTGGGACAAGTTCCATCAGTTGGCACCGGAAGCAGGGCGGCATGGAATCCCCTGCCCCGAGCATTTGTAGACCATCGCCTTGCCACAGTAGCTGGTTTGCTACGCAATTGAGTAAGTTTTTCCACGTGGATGGCATACAAAAAAAGTTTGGTTTGCTTGGTATGATTTGGTAAGTTCCGTGGGGGGTTGTTTCGGGACAAAGATAGGTTACATATTTTGCTTTATTTTATAGGGATTAACTTTGAAGAAGGGGTTTCTGTGTCGTCGCTGAACCGCAAACTGGCCGGTTTGGCATTTTTGTTTAAATTGTCAGGATTTTCTGATGTTACCAAACACTTTTTGGTTAAAAAAGCCATGAAGGTATATAGGAAGGATAGACTGGTTCCCGATTCAAGACGCCCTGTTTCCTTTGCAATTCTAGGGTGTATTTTGGAACAGTCGCCCATCGTCTGTTCCTCCTATGAAGCAGTCCTTTTTAAAACAGCGTTTGTTCTGGCCTTTTTCGGTGCATTATGCATAGGGGAGTTGGTAAGTGCCTCTAAGTGGGGTGTGGGTGGTTTGGCTTTTGATGATGTGCTAGTGCAAGGTGACAAGGTTCACTTGCGGATCCAGAGGTCCAAGACTGATCAGCGAGAGGCTCATGTCGAATGGGGTGTGGTTCCTCGATCTTTAGCTTGTCCGGTGAGAATTGTACACGAGTAGTTAAATTCTAGGCCTGTGGGATCAGGTCCTTTCTTGATACATGCAGATGATTCTGCTTTATCTAGATATCAGTTTACTTCAGTTTTTCGTAAATGTTTGCTGTCAAGTGGCATAAAGGCAGGGGATTATTTATTACATTCCTTTAGAATTGGTGCCGCTACTGAAGTGTCCTGTTGGAGTTTGAGTGAGCAAGCTTTTCAGCAGATCGCTGGGAGTCTCTCAGCATTTCTGCTTATATATTCATCCTCACCTGTTACAGCACAGAGAGGTTAGCATTGGGTGGGAATGTTGTGTTTTAAGGCTGGTGAGGTGGTGAACATGTCATTTCCCATGTTGTTCTTTGTAAGTTTTCAGTGTATGTATGGTTATGAAGGGGCAAGTGCAGTTGCTTTGCAAGTCTTACTTATTTTATCTTTCAGGCTCGTCGGAATGCTTGGTCTGGATCCTCGGGCTCTCATATGTATTTTGGGGTGCCAAGAGGGCAGATGTGAGACCAGAGGGCCGACAGTTGGACTTTGAGATGAGAAGTCAGGGTGCAGTGGATTGGTATACCAGAAATGTTGTGGTCTCGTGTTCTACCTGAGGTTCACCGATATGCTAGGCTTGATAGACTCCCTGACATTCTCCTCTTACATGCTGGGGGGAATGATTTGGGGATGCGCTCAGTGAGGGAATTGGTCAGCGATATAAAGTTTGACTTCTTAAGATTGAGGTTGTTGTTTCCGGATACCATATTAGTGTGGTCAGACATTGTGTCCAAGACATGTTGGCGCATGTCTCGTTCCATTGATAGGTCACATAAGGCAAGGATCTAGGCCAATAAAGCAGTGGCCAGGTTCTTTATCAGGAATGGGGGCATCGCGGTTCACCATTTGGAACTAGAGCAGGACACCGAGTTGTATCTGAGGGGTGATGGAGTTCATCTGAATGCCATTAGTATAGACATATGGACGTTATGCCTTCAGGATGGCATACAGCGTGCCCTGTGGGTGTGGAGGGCCACCCAAGTGTAAGGTTTCATGCTTGGGTGTGTCTGGCAGGGGTCTCAGGGTCTAGGAAGGCAGTGACGGTTAAAAGTTTGGAGAAGGTGGGGCCCATCTCAGGTATGGATGTACTTGAAGTCTATTATGATGGTGGATACAGCCAGTCGGTTGAATACAAGTTGCCTTGTAAAGTAATTTTAATTACTGTACTGGGATTGGGTTAAGGTTTAATTATGTAAATGAAGAATAAATATATATTCGAACGTCCATGCTTACTCATCCATTCGGGTTTGCTAGAAGCTGTTGTTCATTGTGAATTTCTGAGATTTGGCAGAGGAATGCATCCCTAAGCTGTGGATCACCACACACGCTTCTGACCTATGTGGATCTGTTGGTTAAATAGATTTTCTCAGCACTGAAGTCTCTGCAAGCCCTAATCACAGAAAATAGCAGGAGAATTAATTTTGTCCAGTCTTTTGTACCTACAAAAAATACATAATACATAACTTTTTACGTCCATTGGTGTATAGCGATCATCTCCTGGGAGTGTGCCACAGAAGGTGCTCTTCATTGATGTTTCTGTTGCTCTACTAAGCCTGTTCTGACACCCCTGAGTAAGGGCGGTCACAGGCTTTCTGGTAAGCCTCCATTGTTTATTGAAATGTGATCGGCAGCACAAGTGGTGGAAAACATAGACCCAGGGTCTCGCATTGGGGATTTTTTTAATTTGGATACTTTCACTTATGAACTGTTTTTGTCACCTTTTTTTGTGTTTAAATGCCCGTATTTCTGCGAATGCAGTAATCACACATGGACTATTTTCCT
Organism: Aquarana catesbeiana; assembly: GCF_042186555.1. NCBI lineage: Eukaryota > Metazoa > Chordata > Amphibia > Anura > Ranidae > Aquarana > Aquarana catesbeiana. The sequence goes on from NC_133326.1 coordinate 299,448,480, forward strand.
TTGGATGTTTTTATTTGCACCTGATTTTGATCACTAATGATACATTGTTAACATATTGTATACATGGTAATTGTACACATCATTTTTATTTTGTACTATTGGTATATTATCTGGTGCTGCACTCCTATTTTTATTTATATCTTTTGTGCCCTATATCGGGGTTATAGTGCTTGGCTGCAGGATATCCTTCACGGTTCTTTTTAAAAAAAAATTCACATTTATCATGCACCTAACGCAATTCTCCTTTTTTTTAATTGGTGTTGGTAATGACTGGAGCACAGGCAGGTGTATGCAGGCTGAATCAGGCACCGGAGAACAAGTCCAGAACAGGTGCTGATGCAGAAGCATCGTCAGATGCAGGCAGGGTTGGCAACAGGCTGGCAACAAGGTGGTAGAAGGAATAGGCAGGAGTGCAATCAAAGACCAGCCAGGGTCAGATGCAGGCAGATAACAGGAGCAGTCCGGAGCAAGCCGGGTAGGTCAACAGGAACTGGTACAGGCAACAAGACACAGGAAACACTGTAGACCAGACAGCATTGATCTTGGGGATTGAGCCAGTTTAAATAGCCCCTTTGGCCCCAAGGGCTGTCACCAGGCGCACGCACGTGCTACCGTGCGCACTTGTGGTGGCATCCCGTTCTGTATTGGCACACGTGCATGCAAACGCGCCCATGTTGCTCTTCTCAATGGGACATGGAGCACAGGGGATCTTCTCAGTCTGCCATCTTGGTTGCTGGCATGCTCTTCCTGACACTGCCCCCTCCCAGTGAGCAGCCTTAGGATGCACAACCAGGCCAACATAACAGGATGAGCGCTCTTGAACGCCTGGATCAGTCTTTTGGCTTGAATATTGCCTTCAGGTTCCCAAGAGTTTTCTTCTGGCCCATACCCTTTCCACTTTATCAGGAACTGAATTTGGTTATTCCTCTTCCTGCAATTCAAAATTGCTTCCACTTCAAATTCTTCCTCCCCATTGACTACTGGCTCAGTTGGACCAACATTTCGTACAGGGAAGGAATTGGGAAAAGCAGGTTTCAGCAAGGTCACATGAAAAACGGGATGAATCCTGAAAGATTCCGGGTAGATCAACAGGAACTGGTACAGGCAACGGATAGCACGAGAGACAGGAAACGCTGTAGACCAGACAGCATTGATCTTGGGGAATGAGCCAGTTTAAATAGACCCTTTGGTGCCAAGGGCTGTCACCAGGCACGCATGCAAGCTCGCGCACGCACGCACACTTGTGGTCGCATCCTGTTCTCTATTGGCACGCGTGCACGCAAACGCGCCCGTGCTGCTCTTCTCAATGGGACATGGAGCACAGGGGATCTTCTCCGGCTGCCATCTTGGTTGCTGGAATGCCCTTCCTGAAAGGTCTTTTGAAATAAAAGGACCCGCTGGGCCCCATTCCACAGCATATTTTAAAGATAATATCTAGGTTGGCAAAGGCATTGCAAAGGATTAATATCCCGTGTGGTTGAGGGACATATTGAAATGACTGTTTTTGTGCCCCCAAGTCAGCTTTAATACTGACTAAGCTTTTCTAATAAAATTCTAATCGGAAGACAGCTGACCATTACAATAATCTTACTAATGAGTCATATGCAAGGGTTATGACAGCTCAGGGATTTATGTAGAGGTTATTGCTACAACAGTTTCATAGGACTGAAAAATAAGCACAGGGGAAACAAAAATCATTTTAATAGCAAGAGAAGTCAGTATGAAGCTTGCATATACATATCACAGCCAACATGTAATACCTGTAAACAGGTTTAGATTAGAAGGTACCACTGACTACACCAAAGGACTGCAGGGCAGAACCATTAGATGAAAAACTCATCAGTAGGATTACAAACTTTTGGATGACAGCTCATTACAGTAAAAAAGCAAGGAGTCTCACTGAACAACACACACACACATTACATGGGCAGCACAGTGGCTAAGCGGCTAGCACTTCCACCTAGCAGCACTAGGGTCTCGGTTCAAATTCCAATCACAGCACTACCTGTCTGGAGTTTGCATGTTCTCCCTGTGCCTGCGTGGGTTTCCTCCGGGTACTCTGGTTTCCTCTCACACTCCAAAGACAAGCTGGTAGGTTAATTAGCTCCTGTCTAAATTGGCCCTGGTATGTGTATAAATGTGAGTTAGGGACCTTAGATTGTAAGCTACTTGAGGGCAGGGACTGATGTGAATGTATGATATATATGTAAAGCACTGTGCAACTTGACGTTTCTATATAAGTACCTGTAATAAAAAAAATTACATTTGTACACAGATTATATTAAAATAAAAAAAAATGCATGGACATGGATCAATGTATTATTTTAAATCCTTTAGTAGTTTTGTAAACATTAGTAAAACCTGTAGGTGATGGGAACAAAAACCTACGTGTGACTACCAGGGATTCTTATAAATACCCAATATCTATTCTTCCGCACACCATGTATAAAAAAAAGAGTTAGGTTAGCACACCACTAAATAGTGTATGACAACTGTCAGGTTCCTACAATAGAGAACGGTTGCTAGCATACACTAGCCAGTGCAAGGAATAAGGCCTCTTGGGCACGGATGTAATAATTTACTAATGTTTATACTCAGGATCTTGTTGACAGAAAAATCCTAAATAAAATGTTCTGTAAAGACCTTGTGCAAACACGCGAAAACATGCGACTGTAACATGTGTGAAATTCTTCTTCATACCCTTCTAGCTGCTACTGTCCCAATATACACCTATAACGTATATTACTGCACTCAAATTTTCTATTTTTAATTTACGTCTCTGTACTTATCGCTGTATTATTGACCCTTATGCAGCACCCATGTTCAGATCAGTAAGAAACATGGCCTTGTTTACGCCCGTGTGCAAAAGGCCTAACAGTTTCTCTAGAAGACTGTCAGCACAGCAAAGATCAGACAACAGTTCTGGCTGATTTTTTGTTTTCTGGAACAGTGCCAGGACAAGATCATCCAGTGCCCAGGGCAGAAAAGCCAAATTACCCCCCCCCCCCTCTTTTCATTATGAACAAGCTCAGGAGGAGGCGGAGAGAGAGAGCACAGCCCGCACCTCTTCCTTTCCTCACCGCTTCCAGCGCTGGGCTGACAAAAGTATTGATCTGCCATCACTACTCAGGTCAGCCTTATAGTAAAAAGAACTTGTGGCTCCCCCATCCCTACAATACATGCTGCGCCCAGGGCAGCAATCCCTTCTGTCCACCCCTTGTCCCGGCCCTGTTCTGGAGAATAGGCTAATGTGATGCCAACTGCAATAGTTTATTCATACCTACAGCAGTGAAAAGAGAATTCCCTACCACAGAAAACCTAATCTTAAAAACAGAATTATAATATATTGCAGCTTACATGTCCTTAGATGTGGTGGCAGCATTACCTTTATCTATTTTTTTAACCATGTAAATAACACACTTCCTGCCCTCGTACGGCTATGTCACTCATTCCACTGCATCGAAGAAGGCAGCTATGGATGTCACGTGCCTACCTTTGTTCACTTCCATTACATGAAGGTTAATGAGATTAGTAGTTTTCACAAAAAAAAAAAAAAAAAAAGATAGTTTTTTCTGTTTGCTCAGCTCACAAAAAGCAACAAAGACACTTAATTTATGGCTATACCATCAAGAAAGTTCTGTACTTTATGAAAATAGACTGAAAAATGGAAACAAATGCAGCAACCGATTCTAAGGACTGTAAGCTGCAAAATATTACACTTTGGTAGTGATAAGCTGAATTCTAACTGCAACTAATGTAGAAAGTCCATAAAACAAGTGTGCTGTTCATTACTAAATGTGAAAATATTTGCAAAACATACAGTGGGCAGATATGGGGAGCACAGAGGTACAAGTAACAATTGGAACATTTTGT